>NC_081382.1:26848289-27054252 GCF_030684315.1 Stegostoma tigrinum
AAGGGGAAGGAAAAGCTATTAACCGGGGAAGCAGCAGCACAACTGCATCTCAAACAGAAAAAAAGTGTAGTTTGCAGAGGGTAACAAACTTAATGATTTTGTTGTAATTTTATTCACTGCACCATTATATTCTTTTGTTTGTTTTAACTGTTTGGTAGTAGGCTAACAATGAAAAGCATTATAATTACCTTGGTGTTAAAAAAAGACTATAGTCGTTAAATTGTATTTCCTGCATTACAGCAGCGTAACAGATCTTTAAAGTAAAAGGTTGTGACATACCAAACTGTAGCTATTCACTCTGAACCTGATCAACCTGAGATCCATTCAATACTGCAGTTACTTTTACCTTTGAGGAGAAGCATTTCCATTATCCAGAGGGACAGTTTTGTCTGCTGTGTGATGCCACCAAGTTTTTGCATTACATAAACAAATCTAAGTTCTAAGTATTCAGAATTTTAAAATGTATGCAGGCACCTTAGAGTAAAACATGCTGTATAGAGAGCTTTATATCAGTTGCACAGTTTGTAAATTGAAAGTTTTGCCCTCAGGCTGTGGAATGTATTTGTTAGATATGAAGACTGTTGCAAGAAAATCCAAAATGTACAACTGTAACTTCTAGAATATTCAAATTTAAATGTTTTTTTGTAATGTTTTTCCTTATAATTTGTTCTTACTTTTTGTTGCTAAAATAAAAAATTAAGTCCTATGTATTGTAAAACTTGAACATTACTTAGCCACATCATTTGGGCCTAAAGGCACTTTTCATAATGGCTGCAAAAAATTGTCTGACCTTGAGCACCTGATGAGGTGAAGGAAATTCTGCAACATCTGATTCGGTTGCTGGGTGACATTCAAACACTATTGTCCAAAAATAAGCAAACAAACTGAATTTAGTCAGTGAATAAGTCCTGATTCTAGCAATTAGTTTAACCTGTTTAACTATAGCTGTCCCTTTTTAAATTAATAAAGATTAAAAAAAACTTGTGCACAAAAGATCTTATTTGTTCACTGTTTTGATCTGTTTATAGTTATTCATTTAAGTGATCGTGACTTTACTCTTTAATTACATATGATACAGAAAAAGATTTTTAATGGATTGTCAACTGATTTTTATTTTTGATCTCTGAATTTTAGAGGAAGTACCATTATGGTATATGCAACATCCAGAATTATCAATAAGTATAACTGCATATACACTGAACTATTAATGACAATACATCACCAATTAATCTGCAATGCTCAAAGTGGAACTGGATGATAGCTTTATCAGCTGTTAGAGTAAATTCAATAGAAAAACAAAAAGCTCAACTCAGTTTCTTGAATTAAGACAAGTAATTTCTTAGCCTCTCAGCAGCCTTTTCCTTTCCCTCACCACGTGAGAGTTCACAGTAATTTACCTGCTAGACAGGATCAGAGTCTTTGAGAATTCCTTCTCAATTTCTCCCAAGTCACTGCTAACTGGTTTGCTACCAACTATGACACCTGAATAAGAGATGGTAGAAACTGCAGATGCTGGAGAATCTGAGATAACAAGGTGTAGAACTGGATGAACACAGCAGGCCGAGCAGCATCAGAGGAGCAGGAAGACTGACGTTTTGGGCCTAGACCCTTCTTCCGGAGGGTCTCAACCTGAAACGTCAGCTTTCCTACTTCTCTGATGCTGCTCGGCCTGCTGTATTCATCCAGCTCTACACCTTGTTATCTATACCACCTGAGCCGTTGTTTACCACTGGGATATGAATATATCCTGGATAAAATTGTCAAGAAATTCCTCTCTCTCTTACGTGGCTAAGTCTGTCCATCTTGTATTCCATCCTAATGTCAGAGAGATTCAGGTGAAAACATCTGCAGACTGGATGTGAGTTTGCTCGCTGAGCTGGAAGGTTAGTTTTCAGATTCTTTTGTCACCATGCTAGGTAACATCATCAGTGAGACCCCGATGAAGTGCTGGTGTTATGTTCCGCTTTCTATTTTCATCTGCAGACATTTGATTTTTACCCAGCAACTCTGAAGGAACATTAAAGACATTTAAGCGACTCTTGGATAGGTACATGGATGATAGTAAAATGTAGGTATGTACGGTAGGTTGATCTTAGTAGGATAATAGGTCGGCACAACATCATGGGCTGAAGGGCCTGTACTGTGCTGTTCTGTTCGATGTTTTATGTTTACTTAGGAGTATCTTACCATCAGCTCAGAAACGAGCAGGGGTGCAGCTAGAAGGCCTGGATTGAAGCGGGGACAGCCAGTGGTCTGGAGCAGAGCAGGAATGGAGCAAAGATGGCAACTGATTGGGAACCAGTGGAGAATACCCTGGTACAGACAGGGTAACTGACGTTCTTGCAGCACTGCCATCTGCACTGACAGGGTGGAAAGACTTCCGACCAATTTGCCAGAGTCAGGTGATGCGGTGTCCTCTGGGAAGAGGACATCTCAATTGCACCAACCCCTTGACCAGGACTTCCAGGTCCCCGACTGAGAATCACAATGGCATCTTCCCTTTCTCTAATATGTTCAGACACTCTCTCTGACTGGGCAGGGAATGTCTGCACTGTTCCGTGTGGACAGTGGCATTTTAAATAGGATTCTGGCATCAGGGATGCCAGTGTTTCAACAGATCCTAGTGAGTAGTGATTTACTCCTGAAACAGTAAGTGGTAAAATGGGGTAGAATCAGACAAGAGGGGATCACCCTCGGGATTGGGTAACTAGTTAATGAAACAAGCACAAAGAATGCTGGAGAAACCCAGCAGATGTTGCAGCATCAGTGGACAATGAGACTGAGTTAACATTTTAAGTCTGGTTTGGTTTTTCTTGGGAACTGAAAAAATCATACTGGACTCGAAACATTAACTCTGCTTTCTCTTCGCAGATGATGCTGGACCTGCTGTGTTTTTCCAACATTCGTTGTGTTTGTTTCAGATTTCCAGCATCTGCAGTATATTGATTTTATTAGGTAGCTGATGAGGCATTTAGACCTCACAGCGAGAATCATTCCCAAAAAATTGTCAATGCATCTCACACTTAGCGTAAAAGAAAGATTCAGTCCAAGGTTTAAACAAAGTCTGCTTGAACAGCATGCACTGCCAACTGTCCTAATCTACTGACCCTGAGTTACTCCTACCTAACTCCAGGATTATAAACTGTCCGTGTTCACATTGAGGTGAACACACTTGGTGACATTCACAGCATTTTATCAGATTTCTGTCTATCCCATGACCAAATGATACCTTGCAGCTCATCCTATCTCAAAGAGCAGTCCCCACATTCAAATTCCAGCTTCCGAAATGCTTTCACAGCACTTCACTAAGTGTGTTAAAAGTGTGACGAATGAACAGACTGGTTATTTCATACAACTACAGCTTTGCTGCTGAAGAGGCCACAGCCTGCAGGAAGCTAAATGAGAGAGGTGGAAGCCATGGCCAATCCACCCAACTTGTACATCTTTGGACTGGTGGGCAGAAATGGAGCACCTAGTAGAAACCAACACAGACATGGGAAGAATGTACAAATTCCACACAGTCACCAAAGGCTGGAATTGAACCTGGTCACTGGTGCTGTGAGGCAGCAGTGCTAACCATTGTGCCACTTCTCTGATAGACATCTGAAAAATGCTGGTCATCCGCATGGTTTTAATATCCTCACACCAGGTGTGCAGAGTCTGGACATTTGCAATGTAACGTGGCCTCCTGGACTTACTTATAAAAAGTAATGGTAGCTTTTTGGTGCATTCATGTTCGTGCACATCACAGCATTCCTTGCTTCACTTTCCAATCATGTTTCACCTGTAAACATCAAAGTGCACGATAGCAAAAAACAGTAAAACAGACCGTGTGTACTCATTCAAGGTGTGGGGCAAAATCATTTTGGAGATAATCATCTGTCATTGCTACTGTAACTGTTGCACCTAATTGGATGAGATGTCATTCTTGTCTTAACATAGTCGAGCCAGCCATCGCTATAGGTGAACTCCTTGTAGACCAGTCCCTTTGCAAGTGAAACTCCCTATTCCTTCATGACTGGAGCAGAGATGGAAATGTTCTTTGCTTGGGCTGCCCTGAACCAGATTAGTACCGCTTCTTCAATACTAACATTGATCAAGCCTTCACAACTCTCTGTCTGGAATTGCCTACCCCATTCACAACCCTCTGAGAGAAGAAATTCCTTTGCAGTTTAGTTTGTTAATAAATGTCCCTTTACTCTGTAACTAACCATAATCCTTATTTCCTTTACTGTTCAAAAATCTATCTTTGCCTTAAAAACATTCATTAGCTTCACTATGCAGGGAATTCTGCAAATTCACAGCCCTTTGGGTAAAAACGTTACTCCTCCTCAGTCCTAAATTTTATTTTGAGGCAATGCCCCCTGGTTCTAGTTTCACCCGCCAGTGGAAACAACCTCCCTGCTTCTATTTTATCTATTTCCTTCATTATTTATATGTTTCCATAAGATCCCCAACCCCAACGTATTCTTCTAAATTCCAATGAGTGTAGTCCCAGTCTACTCAATCTCTCCTCATAAAATAACTCCCTCAGTTCTGGAATCAACATAGTGAATGACCTCCACACCTCATCCAGTGCCAGTACATCTTTTCTCAAGTAAGGAGACCAAAACTGGATACTGTACTCCAGGTATAGCCTCACCAGCACTCTATACAGTTGCATCATAACCTCCCTATTTTTAAATCCCATCCTCCTTGCAATAAAAAGGACATTGCTTAATTTACCTTCTTAAATTGACCGCTGTACCTGCAAACCAAATTTTCTGTGGACTCATGTGCAAGGACACCCAGGTCCCTCTGCATGGCAGCATGCTGTAAATTTTCACAATTTAAATAATAGACCATTTTGCTGTTATTCCTACCAAAATGGATGACCTCAAATTTACCAACTTTGCAATCCATCTGTCTGATGCTTGCCCACTCACATAACCTACGTATATCCCTCTGCAGAGTTTCAGTGTCCTCTGTACATTCTGCTTTACCATTCATTTCCATGTCATCTGTGAACTTTGACAAACTACACTTGGTCCCCAACTCAATCATCTATGTAAATTGTAAACAATTGCAGTCTCAACACTGATACCTGAGGCACACCACTAGACACTGATTGCCAGACAGAAACACACCCATTAATCCCCACTCTTGGTTTTCTGTTGGTTAACCAATCTTATATCAATGCTAATTGATATTATCTTATGCATCTTTTGTGTGGCACTTAGTGAAAAGCATTCTAGAAATCCAGCTGCACCACATCTATTGGTTCCCCATTGACCACTATGCTCCTAATATCCTCAAAAAATTCCAGTAAATTAGTTAAACACGACCTGCCTTTCATGAGCCCATGCTGCATCTGCCCAATAGGACAATTTCCATTCAAATGTCTCCCTATTTCTTCCTTGATTTATAGATTTTTGAGCATTTTCCCCCTCAACAGAAGTAAAGCTAAGAGGCCCATAGTTACCTGTGTTTTGTCTGTCTCTTTTTTAAAACCAGTGGCATTTGCCTTTTCTAATCCACTAGAATTGCCCCAGAGTCCACTGAATTCTAGTAAATTACCATGAGCACATTTGCTATTGCCCCCACCGTCTCCTTTTAGACCCCTGGGATGCATTTTATTAGGGCCAGGAGACTTATGTAGTTTTATCCACCATGAGATTGCTCAACACTATCTCTTTAGTGATAATGATTGTTTCTAGGTCCTCACCTGCCATAGCCTCCTTGTCATTTTTTACTGTGAAGACTGACACCAAAATACCTGTTCAACACATTGGTCATTTCCTCATTTCCCATTATTAAATCTCCTTTCTCATCCTCTAAAGGACCAATGTTTACCTTAGCCACTCTTTTTTGTTTTATATAGATTTAAAAACCTCTGCTTTTATATTGAGCTTGTTTATCCTCATAATCCATCTTAGCTTTTCTTGTGGCTATAAAGAAAAGTTTCTGTTGACCTTTAAAGATTTTCCAATGTCCTAGTTTCCCACTAATCTTTGCTGCTTCGCATGCATCTGCTTTCAATTTGATGCCCTCCTTTTTTCCTTAGTTATCAGTGGCTGATTATCCCTTTTCTGACAGTCCTACCTTTTCACTGGAATATACTTTTGCTGAGCACTGTGGGACAAAAAAACACTTTAAATGTTCTCCACTGTTTTTCCATTGTCCCACCATTGAATCATTGCTCCCAGTCTACCCTAACCAATTCCTCCCTCATCCCATGGGGTCTCCCTTATTTAAGCACAAGACACTGGTATTGGATTTTACCTTCTCACCCTCCAGCTGTGTTTTATATTCAACCATACAGACTGCTCCTTCTGAGATGATCCCTGACTATGAAATCATCAATCATTCCTGTCCCATTGCACAGGCCCAGATCTAGGATAGCTTGCTCTCTTGTAGGTTTCATTACATCCTGTTTGAGGAAACTACTGCAGATATATTCTATGAACTCCTCCAAGGCTGCCTTGACCAACTTGGTTTGACCAATGTGTGGATTAAAATCCCCCATGACAATTACCTAACCTTTTCTACATTCAGTTATTTCTTTATTTATTGCCTGCCCCACTGTGATGTTGTTACTTGGTGGCCTATGGACCATGCCTATCAGTGACATTTTCCCCCTACTGTTTCTAATTTGCACCCTCATTGATTCAACCATTTTTTTCCCATAAAACCTTTATGGTCTCTCACTACTATCCTGATGTTAACCTTAAATATCAAAGCTATACCAGCTTCCTTTTCTTCCTGTCTGTCCTTCCGAATAGTCTAATACTTCTGGATATTTAACTCCCAGTTGTGACAACCCTGCAACCATGTCTTTGTAATGGCCACTAGATCATGGTGAGCGAGCGGGCAAGTGGAGCTGAGTACACAAAAAGATTAGCTATGATCATATTGAATGGCAGAGCAGGTTTGATTGGCCAGATGGCCTACTCCTGCTATTTCTTATTTTCTTATATACCCAAGTTTAAGATTCTTCCACCATTCTCAACATCTATCCTGTCAAGCCTTCAGTATATATGTTGCAATAAGATCACACCTTGCTCCTAAAAATTCGAATGAATAAAGGCCTACCCTGTTTAGCTATTGATAAGTTAGCCCTTTCATCCCAGAATGAGCCTTTTTTGAATTGCATTCAATGCCAATATATCCTTTCCTATATACGAGGACCAATAAATGCCAAAACTGCCATTTTTTTAAAATTCAAAGGTGTTGCTGGCTATGATTTATTGTCCATTCCTAATTGCTCAGGGGGCAGCTAAGAGTCAACCACATTACAATGGGTCTGGAGTCACATGTAGGCCAGACTAGGTAACAATAGCAGTTTCCCTCCCCAGAAGAGGACATCAGAGAACCAAATGGGTTTTCCTGATAAATGGCAATGGATTCATGGTCATCATTTGACTCTTAATTTCAGTTTCTCTTTTAATTAAATTCAGACTTCACCATCTACCATGGTGGGATTTAAATCGGGGTCCCGAGAACATTACTTGGGTCTCTAGATTAATGGTTCAGCAATAACACAACTAGGCTATTGCCTCCACATCTGCCTTCTTAATTACTTGCAGCACTTGTATGTTACCGACACCCACATCCCTTGGTGCCTCACATTTTGGAGTTATTCTCAATTTAAATAATAGGCTGCTTTTTGATTCTTCCTACCAAATACATGACTTTTCACTTTCCTACATGAAACTCCATCTACCAAATTTTTGCCTATTTGTCAACCTCGACATTCCCTTGCAGGTTCTTTGTGTCCTCATCACAACATCCCTTCCCCCTATTTTTGTTTCTTCAGCAAATGAGGATGCATTATACTCTGCCCCACCAAATAATTAATATAGATGGTAAATAATTGAGGCCCTAAAACTGATCTTTGTGACACTCCACTAGTTATATCTTTCCAACCTTAAAAAAAATCCCATTAGTCCCAACTCTGTCTTGTGTATATTAACAAATTCTCAATCCATGCTAATACATTAAAACCAATTCCATGAATGCCTATCAAATGCAATAACCTTTTATGTGGCGTCATATCAAATACTTCATGGAATTCCAAATACACTACATCTACTGGTTCCCTGCATCAACTTTCATTATTACATCTTAGACCATAAGACATAGGAGTGGAAGTAAGGCCATTCGGCCCATCAAGTCCACTCCACCATTTAAATCATGGCTGATGGGCATTTCAACTCCACTTTCCTGCAATCTCCCCATAGCCCTTGATTCCTTCTGAGATCAAGAATTTGTCCATCTCTGTCTTGAAGGCATCCAACGTCCCGGCCTCCACTGCACTCCGTGACAATGAATTCCACAAGTCCACCACTCTCTGGCTGAAGAAATGTCGTCTCATTTCAGTTTTAAATTTACCCCCTCTAATTTTAAGGCTGTGCCCATGGGTCCTAGTCTCCCCGCCTAAAGGAAACAAATTCCCAGCGTCCACCCCTTCTCAACCATACATTATCTTGTAAGTTTCTATTAGAACTCCCCTCAACCTTCTAAACTCTAATGAGTACAATCCCAGGATCCTTAGCCGTTCATCATACGTTAAATCTACCATTCCAGGAATCATCCGTGTGAATCTCCGCTGGACACGTTCCAGGGCTAGTATGTCCTTCCTGAGGTGTGGGGCCCAAAATCGGACACAGTATTCTAAATGGGGCCTAACTAGAGCTTTATAAAGTCTCAGAAGCACATCACTGCTTTTATATTCCAACCTTCTTGAGATAAACGACATTACATTCGCTTTCTTAATCACAGACTCTACCTGCAAGTTAACCTTTAGAGAATCCTGGACCAACACTCCCAGATTCCTTTGCACTTCTGATTTGCGAATTTTCTCACCGTTTATAGAATAGTCCATGCCTGTATTCATTTTTCCAAAGTGCAAAACCTCACATTTACTCACGTTGAATTTCATCAGCCATTTCCTGGACCACTCTCCTAAACTGTCTAAATCTTTCTGCAGCTTCCCCACCTCCTCAGTACTACCTGCCTGTCCACCTATCTTTGTATCATCAGCAAACTTCGCCAGAATGCCCCCAGTCCCTTCATCCAGATCATTAATATATAAAGTGAACAGCTGTAGCCCCAACACTGAACCCAGTGGGACACCACTCGTCAGCGGTTGCCATTCCAAAAAGGAGCCTTTTATCCCAACTCTCTGCCTTCTGTCAGACAGCCAATCCTCAATCCAAGCCAGTAGCTCACCTCGAACACCATGGGCCCTCACCTTGCTCAGCAGCCTCCCATGAGGCACCGTAGCAAAGGCATTTTGGAAGTCTAAATATATAACATCTACTGGGTTTCCCTGGTCTAACATACTTGTTACCTCTTCAAAGAATTCTAACAGGTTTGTCAGGCACGACCTCCCCTTACTAAATCCATGCTGACTTGTTCTAATCTGACCCTGCACTTCTAGCAATTTAGAAATCTCATCCTTGACAATGGATTCTAGAATTTTACCAACTACCGAGGTCAGGCTAATCGGCCTATAATTTTCCATCTTTTGCCTTGATCCTTTCTCAAACAAGGGAGTTACAACAGCAATTTTCCAATCATCTGGGACTTACCCTGACTCCAGTGACTTTTGAAAGATCACGACCAAAGCCTCTGATATTTCCTCAGCCACCTCCCTCAGAACTCTAGGATGTAGCCCACTGGGGCCAGGAGATTTATCAATTTTTAGACCTTTTAGCTTTTTTAGCACTTTCGCTTTTGTAATGCCTACCATACTCAACTCTGCCCCCGGCTCTCCCTAATTGTTGGGATACTACTCATGTCTTCCACTGTGAAGACTGACGCAAAGTACTTATTAAGTTCTTCAGCTTTTTCCTTGTTTCCCATCACTAGCCTTGCAGCATCAATTTGGAGCAGCCCAATGTCTACTTTTGCCTCTCGTTTGTTTCTTATGTATTGAAAGAAACTTTTACTATCATTTCTAATATTACTAGCTAGCCTACCTTCAAATTTGATCCTCTCCTTCCTTATTACTCTCTTTGTTATCCTCTGTTTGTTTTTGTAGCCTTCCCAATCTTCTGATTTCCCAGTGCTCTTGGCCACTTTATAGGCTGTCTCTTTTTCTTTGATATATTTCCTGATTTACTTTGTCAGCCATGGCTGTCTAATCCCAATCCACCTGCATATTGAAGTCCCCCATGATCACCGTGACCTTGCCTTTCTGACATACTCTATCTGTTTCCCAGTGCATCTTGCGCCCTGATCCTGATCACTGTTAGGAGGTCAGTACATAACTCCCATTATGGTTTTTTTTGCCTTTGTGGTTCCTCAATTCCACCCACACAGACTCCACATCTTCTGACCCTATGTCATTCCATGCCGTAGATTTAATTCCATTCTTAACTAACATGGCAACCCCACCCCTCTGCCCACCTCCCTGTTTTTTCGATATGTTGTGAATCCTTGGATGTTTAACTGCCAGTCCTGAACTCCCTGCAATCATGTCTCTGTGACGCCTGCCACATCATAATCATTCAAGATGATTTGCGCTGTTAATTCACCTACTTTGTTGCGAATACTACGAGCATTTAGATAAAGTGCCTTAATGCTAACTTTCTTATTATTGTTAGAGAGGTTGGAAATCCCAAGATGTCTTAAGCTATCCTTCCTTTTTGCTGTATTCCTAGTCTGCCTCGAGCTTAAACCCACCTGTACACATGCTATCCTGTTGCTTAACTTTCCATTTAACTCCATATTCCCTGTCTCTTTCACTTTCCCTTCCCCCTCCCGACTCAGAAGTTTAAAGTCCTACTGACCACCCTATTTATCCTTTTCGCTGGAACACTGGTTCCAGATCGGTTCAGGTGGAGACTGTCCCAACAGTACAGATCCCCCCGGTTCCAAAACTGATGCTAATGCCCCATGAAATGGAATCCCTCTTTTCCCACACCAATCCCTTAGCCACGTGTTTACTTCCCTAACTTTCTTTTCTCTATGCCAATTGGCATGTGTCTCAGGCAGTAATCAGGAGATTATGACCCTTGAGGACCTGTACTTCAATTTCTTTCCTAGTGCTTGATAATCCCTGAACAGGTCCTCTACCCTAGCTTTGCCTGTGTTGTTAGTCCCAACGTGGACCACAACAACTGGATCCTCCCCCACTCGCTCCAATATCCTTTCAACCTGGTCGGAGATGTCCCGCACCCTGACACCGGGCAGGCAACACACCATGCGGGACTCCCGATCCGGCTTGCATAGGATACTATCTGTCCCCCCAGTAGAATCCCCTATAACAACTATCTGCCTTTATTCTCCCCCCTCTTGAATGGCCTTCTGCACCTCGGTGCCGTGGTCAGCTGGCTCATCCTGTCCACAGTCCTTTTCCTCATCCGTACAGGGAGCAGGAATCTCATACCTGTTGCTCAAGGTCAAGGGCTGAGGCTCCTGCACTCCTGAGCTCTGAATCCCCCTACCTGCCTCACTTACAGTCACACCTTGTCCCTGAACACTTCCTGAATTTGAGTTATTTAATCTACCGGGTGTGACTGCCTCCTGAAACAAAGTGTTCAGGAAACTCTCCCCCTCCCGGATATGCCGCAGAGTTTAAAGCTCAGATTCTAGATCATTAATTCTGGTCCGGAGTTCTTCCAGCAACCAACACTTGCTGCAGATGTGGTCGCTGCTGTTCACAATGGGATCAGCCAGCTCCCATCTTCAAAAACTCAAGCAAATTCATCAAACATGATTTTCCTTCAAAAAGCCCTGTTGAGTTGATTGTGTTAGGCTTTCCTAAATGTCCCAGTGTTACATCCTTAATAAATTTTCCCAACAAATGTGAGCTGAATTGGCCTATAGCTTCCTGCATTTTGTCATGCGAGGTTGACTCATTGTGCATATATGGTTAAATCTCATTTTTCTTTCATTCTTGCCAGTGCTTTCTCTTTAGCAAAAAGAAATATTTCATCTCTTGTTGATAAGGAACAAAGAAAAGTCAGTTTTGTTCTTCTGGACCACAGGAAGTGTAGGAAATGCCATTAGTGGCATTGAAGAGAAAGTGTATGGCATGATATTGCTTTTAGCTCAATAAGTGAAATGATGGCTGTGACAGTTCAGGATTTCAATCCCAGCAACAATCAATAGATCTCAGTGTGGATGGGGATCTGAATGAAAATGTGTTTATGTTGGGAGAGATGCAAGGTGGGAGAAGGGAGAAGTCGATGTTGAATTCTTATAGAGTGGTAGCCAAGGTGGATAATGCTGGGTCTATGATTTCAAATGGCCCCCAAGAGATCACATGGGTTTCAGCTTCTGTTAAATGCTTTGTTTAATGCTTGATGCACTCTCCTGTGACAGATCTGCCTCAAGATACAGTAAGACTGTGCCACACTGGATAATGCCATCAGTTGGCGAGTTACTGCTCTCAGCTTTGGAATTCTTTAAGTGTTCAAAAAACTCCACACAGCAGAACATCACTGGCGTTATGGTGACATGGATAGAGAGGGGTGGATTGCAAAATAGTTTTGTTTTTATTTTAAACAGTGATTCACATGCGTAATTATTTTTTAAATGCTTTATTTGGGACCTTAGTTATCAAGTAATGTGTGTATTTTTGCTGCAGTATGTTTGGAATCAATGCAAGACAATACAGTAGAATGCTTATAAAATGAGCAGTTTTATATCGAACAAAAGATGAAACCAAAATGCAAACTCCAGTTAGCTACAATCTCATATTTTAACAAAAGCTAAGGCATTGGTGTAGTGAGATAGAAGAGGTTAATGAGGGTCACTCAATGAGTAGAAATATAACATTTTCAGAGTCCTGGAATCTGTACTTTGAAAAGGTAAAGTCATCGAGAACAATCATTGTTTGAGTGTTACCTCCAAATGCAATGCATTTTAATTACTTTTTTAGGCAGGGGCAGAGGTTGCTAAAGACTGAGTGACCCTCAATGACTGGACAGCTGTCTGGCCTATTTCATGTGTAGTTGAGCCACTTGATAACATCACATGCTCACATATAATTGCCATGTTTCAGAACACCTACAACTGCTCATTGTTATATAGTGCAGTGTTCCAGTTAACTGCTCTGACTTTTAAACACTGAGAAAACATCGAAGCAGATGGACTTGATACATTACCAGGTATAAAAACTGTGCAAATACCAGAAAGGTCACTGGAATTTGAGGTTTCAGTTACTCAATGTTACTTGTACATTGAACACAAGTTTTTTTTAACAAACATGCTGGTCTTACTGCTGAAAAAAATTACTGCGATATGAAGACGTTCAGAGTCACACATTATGGAGCCTGCACTGCAGTTTATCTCTGTCATGATTTATTGATTTATATAATTTAGTGGATGGCAGCATTCACCCATTCTCAACACAGAGAGAGCATGCTGAAGAGGTCAAATGCAGAGGTTTAGTAAATTCATAATTAAAATACAGTTGAATAAAAGAATTAAAATAAAAGGAAATAGGAGCAGGAGTAGACCATTTGGCCCCTCAAAACAGCTCTGCCATTCACCCAGATCATGGGATCTTCTACCTCAGTCATTTTCCTGCACTATCCCATTCATGTGCTTAAGAACCAGAAATCATTTGAGTTCTGTCTTGAATATAGTCAAATAACCACCCTCTGATTGAAAAAAACTAATCCTCATCTCAGTCCTAAATGGCCTGCCCCTTTTTCAGAGATTAATCCCAGCTCTAGATCCAACTGCCAAGGAGAACCAGCCTTGTTGCATCAACTCAGTCAATTCCTATATGTATTTTATAAATGCAGCTAACTTTAAAATATAAATAACATATCACTTGGGTTCTTAAAAAATATTATGCTGCAGCACAATGCTTACAACATACTAATAATTTAGAAAGGCAAATTTCAGAAATCTGATTTGATTTTGCATTCAAAAGAGCTCTGTATTTTAATGTGCAAAAATCTTCAATGTAGTCACATTTGTTCCATTTCCTACTGAAAAGTATCACCTTTTCCACATCCTTGGAAATATTTTGCTTACAATTTTGAAATGGAGTCTTTTTCCTCTATAAAATGGAGTGATTAATGTGCAGGAGCGAAAAAGCAAGCACACGGATAGGAAGGAGCTGTAACTTCAGGTTTGTTATTTCACTTTATATAAAACCATTGCTGGAAGACGTGGAGGGACATTACCTAAATTAAAGCCAATACCCTGACTGGGTCACACAGCGTGGTCTTACTATTTATCAGTGCCTGTTAAGGCGCTTCAACTGTCACAACCAAACACTGACAGTCAAAGTGCACATTAAAATTAGTTTCACATTTATATAGGAGACAACTAAAATATTATCCTTGAGAGTTATTGATGGATCACATATAACCATATTTCAATGGAAATTCAAAGGCTATATACACACACATATACATATATATGCACACACAAAAATATAGCAGCATGTAGGTAATGTGCTTACCATGATGCTGTATGCATAATAAAAATACATCTAGCACTCCTAAATTCTGTCACCTCTAATGGTGCCACATGGGATTGAAACAGAGAACATTATTTCTGAATGTAAACTACGAATGATACAAGAAGTGCCATAAGCTGATAAATTGCAGATTAAATGACTGCCACACTTCACTTCACTTCCCCCTACTGTTAATTTCACACGTTCTGCTATTCAATGCTTTCAGGCCTGTCAATTTCGACTAATCGCGAGAGGCACTAAAACACTTGCCTCTGACAGTACAAGATCAAGAATGATGAACATCTTTCACTGCAAAAAACTAAATCCTAACTCAGGTGGATTGCATACATCACTTATGCACAAATCAGCAGTATGCCAGCAAGAAGAAATGATGTTGTGTGACAGCGAAGACATGACGTACAAATTCCACAACTGCAGCAGCTTACACTGGCTTTGACAAGCAACTGTTAAGTGCTTTAAACTGCAGAGATGGTACATTGCAGATTGCTTCACTTACAACAATGCCGCATAAATTAATTACTTGAAACGGTGCATCTTAATAGAGCTAAACTGGTTTCATTAAAAAGTGGGGGAAGGTGGGTTTTAACAGTTCTTTTGTTTCATTTCTGCACTTGGTTCTCCCACCCCCACACAATATTTTCTCTGTGCAGTGTCAGCAGCTTGTTATCCTCAACCAGGGTAACTGAGCTATGTGACCACCACCACAACATCAACTCACTTCAGTTTAACTGCCTAGACTAAATTACTGGGATGAACGTTTAAAAATCATGTGATTGGTAAAATGATTTGAGGTGAAAGCTTGCGCTGGAAATAGAAAGAAACATGGGTTCGGAAATGTAGTATCACTTCTGAATTTCTAATGCTTGTTCCAGTGTTCTTTGTTCAGACTGATATTGTGTAGGGGTAAAATGCCACCAAAAACAAGTGCAAATTTGTTCTTTTTTGGGGGTGGGGGGGTGCAGATTAACCTACACCCCTGCTCCCAGACAACAAAATAATGGGTCAATTGATAGTAAACAGTCTATGCAGACTGAAAAAGAATATTATTGACATCCAATCCCAGTTTCATGATTTGTATCAACATTTAATTACCTTTGATGCCCAACAGTTGTGAAAGGCCGTAAGAAAAACTATGAACACCGAATCAAATCTGACAGCAAATGGGTACATACTAAAGCTTGCAACGTTGGCCAGAGATCTGCCTTACTCATCAATCCTATCCCCAACACTGAGCAACCACAGATCTGACGGAGTTTGTCCCATTGACTAACCTTAGAGGAATTTGTAATTATCACTGATCACAGCATCAAGCATATTCCAAAATGGCTCTGTATCATTGACATTTGGCATTCCAGTGCCCCAAAGAACTTGTATTACTCTGTAACTGATGGCAGTTAATTTGAAATTACCCAAATTAGAACTTCTGGGTATAGAAAGTAGAAAGATTGATTTTCTCTTTCTGCCTCTTATCCCAGAGAATCATAAGCGTTGAAGCCATGGTGCAAAGTCAATGTAAAATTATGTATTTACAATATCGCTTTCTAATTACAGAAATTAATTTTAGATCTACATCATTCCAAAATTGAGTGATCAAGCAAGTAAAAATACTTCCACTATATTACTCAGCACTGTTTCAAAATTAGGAACTAGGAGGTGCCCACGAGCCATTTGTCAGATCCATTGTCCAGTTCTTGGTTGTAGGAAGTCATCTGCCTTCAGTAAGCAGTTCTCTCTGTCCAATACTAAAATAATTGCTGCTCTACTCAACCCTGCTAATAACAAGCTTTTCTGATGCAGTTGTGCCAATATTCTGCACACGTTGTTAATATTTGAATTAACACTTATATAACTGATACACGTTAAACAATTGTCCACAATATTATTTTAATTAACTTGTAGGATATTATACAAATCCCATGATTAATTTTACTCCATGGACCGTGCATTTTATTTATTCAAAAGTAAATAGAACTCATAAAAATTAATACTGTTCAAAGTCAAAAATAATCTTGAGGTTTTAAAACTCTACAGACTGAAATACTAAAACAAGCAGGAACTGCACTGAGACTGACATAATGTCTACAGCCAAATTAAGCGCCTGTACAAATCTTTTGCATGTAAATGTAATCTCAAAGCAATAATGAACTCAGAAGTCACTGGTTATTTATGATTTTAACATTTCTGTCTCCATTTTAGCATTTTATGTTGCCTTCTTGGAGGATCCTTAGATGCTTAAATTAATGACAGGCACAGCTTCTCATTTATAATAGCTTAATTACGCTATTGCATTCTCTTGACAATTATGGCCATTGGTAGGTTTTATGTATCTTGTGCTTTTTTATCCTCCCCACTCATTAACAAGATATTGAAATTTAAAGATTATGAAATTTCTATGCAAGGTGGATTTATGGAAATTAAGGAACATTTGTTGATGTGAACTGTTGACATTCCTCAGTATGAAAACTTGTAAATGTACAGTCTGTTTAAACACAAAGCAGGAGAAAATAAGTTGAAAATAGGAGACCAACATGCAGAATTGTCTGACATGATTACCTAACAAAATAAATTAGGGACCTAAAAAAACATTAAAACCCATGAATATTTACTGCGTTTCCTGCCATGGGTTTCCTTTTGTAAGAAAAAATTCAGCTGTGAAAGAATAATAATCCCCTGAGCAGTTCGTAATTTAAAAAAAATTCTGCTGTTGCAGCATCAAATGCTGTCCAAAATCTCCAAGGCAGACTTAATTAGTTGCTGCAAGGAGATTCCGATGAAGAACTTCAATGGCACAGATTTAAAGCTGTGCTCCTAGAACTTCACTAATTATCAGGTGCTCAGTAATTTTGCTTGTCCCAAGTGACTGCAAGGTATCTTTAAAGCTACTTGGCTGAAAAACTCAGCCAATGATAAAATATGTTGCTATCAAGAGGTAACCAAAGTGCATCAATGAACTGCTGTATCATCAAGAAGCATTGGCAATAACGGCACTTCAGATCCTTCATACACCTGAGGTACTGAAAGTGCCTTATCCAGCCTGTAGTCATTTCACCTCTATTCAATTCTGGAGCATTATTACAGAAAAGCAACACTTTAATAAAGTATTGAAAGCAGTGTGCAGAAAACATACCCCAGAACAGCAATCTAGTAGAAATTAGCAACATGTTATCTGAGATGCCTGAACCTTTATATATGGCTCAAGGTATCTGAGAAGGAGCAAAGTTTGCGAAGATTGAAAAGAACTGAAATAAAAATAGAGAAATGTGGGAAAACCCCAAGCCAAATCAGCACCTGAAACTGAAATTGTTTGGCTCATGATTTTGAGACCAATGAAATAGAAGACTATCCAAGGTTCTATTACTCTCCACAGGTAGACCCAGAAGTATCACATTCAACACTTGTTTGAAATGTTGGCTTCTGAACAGAGTGTACAGTGATGTGTTTGCTTTAAAACAGTAATATTGATTAGCATTGAACATTTGTAAACAAGGAAGGGAAAGTCCAACAAGCTCAAATCAGAAATTGTGCAGCCATGTGTAGTGTCTGTCAGCCTCCTCAAATTTGGTTGCCCACAGAAATTTGTCACCATTCCCCAACCTGCTTCACGAATGACATGCAAGTCATGATCCTCACGTGGGAATCTACTATAGACCCAAAATGAGTGAAAACTGGGTTCAAACAGGTGTGTCATCAAACCAACTTCTCCACCTTCCTCACTGCAACATTACATTCCGGATCCATGAAGGTCTCTGCTGGAGCAGATGAGAGCAAAACGTTTGACCTACAATGTCTCCCAGTGAAAACAAGGCCATCCCAACTTCTGTCATCTAGCTGCAGAGCATTGACAATGCCTGAGAATGCGCACACTTAGACACCAAGTTACAAACCATTGCCAATGCTTTCACCACGGCACATGAGTGAATGGGCGTCAAACCAAACATCCACAAAAAAATTCTTTACCAGCCCACACCTGCCAGACAAAACTAGCCACTGATCATCAAAATCCACAGCGGATCCCTGGACGTGGAACATTTCCCATATCTTGAGACTCTTCTCAGTGTGAGCAAACATTCATGATGAAATTCAACACTGACTTCAATCCACTGCAGCCTTCAGATGTCTAAGGATCACAGTGTTCAAATGTAGCACTAAGCTCATGAACTACAGAGCAACTGTAGAGCCCACCCTCCTGTATGTATCAGGAACACGGACACTTACAGCAGGCACCTCAACTCTCTGGACAGTGATCACCAGCATTGCCATTGCAAAATCTTACAAATTCACTGACAATATAGATGTATTGTAAAGTCCTTCTCCCAGACCAATATCCCTTGTGTTGAATCACTGGTCATGCAAGACCAGTTGAAATGGATGGACCACATTGTCCACATGACCGACAAAAGACTCCCTAAATAAGGTAAAATAAAAAGTGCTTCACAATGGTAAATGATCACTAGGAGCACACAGGAAATGCTACAAGGATATCCTGAAATCCTCCCACACCAAATCCAGAAGCAGCTTCTGCAAATGCACTAATCACTTCAAGCATTATCAATTGGAGCATGTGGTGGCCAAGCCCAGCAGCTGAAAGAGTGTGCAAAATCCAGAGTATGCCACCCATGCACCCAACTCCTTAAATATCACCATCTACCACCTGGCAGAATCTGCAGCTCCAGGATTGGACTATTCAACCTCTGCAAAACTTTGCCCCAGGGTGGAACAAGTCATCCTTAACCCTGAAGAAATGTCAAAGAATAATACAAATTTCATGATGAACACTTGAAAAGGATGGGAAAGTCCAACAAGGTCATTGAGAAATTGTTCACCAACTGCAATGT
Organism: Stegostoma tigrinum; assembly: GCF_030684315.1. Classification (NCBI taxonomy): domain Eukaryota; kingdom Metazoa; phylum Chordata; class Chondrichthyes; order Orectolobiformes; family Stegostomatidae; genus Stegostoma; species Stegostoma tigrinum. The sequence continues at coordinate 26,867,553 of NC_081382.1, forward strand.
GAATTGACATAAGATTGATATTGAAACAATGTGTCAGAAATAAGGAACACAAAAAGGAGTAGGCCAATCAGCCCCTAGAGTTAGTTCTGGCATTCAATTAGATTTGGCTTATCTGTGTTATACCACCAATTCTCTGCCTCAACTCCAATAATTTAATATTCTTACTTAAAAAAGATCTATCAATCTCAATTTTTGAACTGATTATAGGTTTGTTCCTAGAGATGTGACATCAATCCATTTGACAACATCAATCAGTCGTGTTGAGATTCATACTGTCACAAATGTCTTGAGCAAGCTGAGTAAAGGTCAACCATTAGGTGGCCCTACTAGTGATAATGGGAACTGCAGATGCTGGAGAATCCAAGATAATAAAATGTGAAGCTGGATGAACACAGCAGGCCCAGCAGCATCTCAGGAGCACAAAAGCTGACGTTTCGGGCCTAGACCCTTCATCAGAGAGGGGGATGGGGTGAGGGTTCTGGAATAAATAGGGAGAGAGGGGGAGGTGGACCGAAGATGGAGAGAAAAGAAGATAGGTGGAGAGGAGAGTATAGGTGGGGAGGTGGGGGGGGGGGGAATAGGTCAGTCCAGGGAAGACGGACAGGTCAAGGAGGTGGGATGAGGTTAGTAGGTAGGAGATGGAGGTGCGGCTTGGGGTGGGAGGAAGGGATGGGTGAGAGGAAGAACAAGTTAGGGAGGCAGAGACAGGCTGGATTGGTTCTCAGATGCATTGGGGGGAGGGGAAGAGCTGGGCTGGTTGTGTGGTGCAGTGGGGAGAGGGGACGAATTGGGCTGGTTTTGGGATGCGTTGGGGGAAAGGGAGATTTTGAAGCTGGTGAAGTCCACATTGATACCGTTGGGCAGCAGGGTACCCAAGCGGAATAGGAGTTGTTGTTCCTGCAACCTTCGGGTGGCATCATTGTGGCACTGCAGGAAGCCAATGATGGACATGTCATCTCAAGAATGGGAGGGGGAGTGGAAATGGTTCGCGACTGGGCGGTGCAGTTGTTTATTGTGAACCGAGCGGAGGTGTTCTGCAAAGCGGTCCCCAAGCCTCCACTTGGTTTCCCCAATGTAGAGGAAGCCACACCAGGTACAATGGATACAGTATATCACATTGGCAGATGTGCAGGTGAACCTCTGCTTAATATGGAAAGTCATCTTGGGGCCTGGGATAGGGGTGAGGGAGGAGGTGTGGGGGCAAGTGTAGCATTTCCTGCAGTTGCAGGGGAAGGTGCCGGGTGTGGTGGGGTTGGAGGGCAGTGTGGAGCGAACAAGGGAGTCATGGAGAGAGTGGTCTCTCCGGAAAGCAGACAAGGGTGGGGATGGAAAAATGTCTTGGGTGGTGGGGTCGGATTGTAGATGGCAGAAGTGTTGGAGGATGATGCATTGTATCCGGAGGTTGGTGTGGTGGTGTGTGAGAATGAGGGGGATCCTCTTTGGGCAGTTGTGGCAGGGGCAGGGTGTGAGGGATGTGTTGCAGGAAATGTGGGAGATGCTGTCAAGGGCGTTCTCGACCACTGTGGGGGGAAAGTTGCGGTCCTTGAAGAACTTAGACATCTGGGATGTGCGGGAGTGGAATGCCTCATCGTGGGAGCAGATGCGGCAGAGGCGGAGGAATTGGGAATAGGGGATGGAATTTTTGCAGGAGGGTGGGTGGGAGGAGGTGTATTCTAGGTATTTCTGCTGTGGGAGTCGGTGGACTTGAAATGGACATCAGTTACAAGCTGGTTGCCTGAGATGGAGACCGAGAGGTCCAGGAAGGACCTCTTCTCTCCACCTATCTTCTTTTCTCTCCATCTTTGGTCTGCCTCCCCCTCTCTCCCTATTTATTCCAGCACCCTCTCCCCATCCCCCTCGCTGATGAAGGGTCTAGGCCCAAAACATCAGCTTTTGTGCTCCTGAGATGCTGCTGGGCCTGCTGTGTTCATCCAGCCTCACATTTTATTATCTAGGTGGCCCTACTAGTTGTGATGCTCATGTAGCACTAAGACCCAAATTGCTTAATTTTATTAGGGTTGAAAACACATTTGCTCTGTGGGATTTAATTCTTTTCCTTTACAGCCAGATAAAATACAATGAGTTGTCCATTTATAGATGCAGCCTTCCTTTTCTTCAGGCAGCCATTAAATAAAAGATACCTCACTATATCACAGAGTACAAGGCAACAGAAATGCCAGCTCACCAGCAAATCAGACTTCATGCTCACAGCTTTATCAATCAACACACACCTGATGTGTTGCTGCTTCTGCCCTGCATTATTACTGTAGTCTTTCTTCCAAATCGTCAATCTTGATTTTATACACATTTGGAAACTTCTTACATCAGTTACTGTGCTAATGAAGTGAGAATAACACATGCAGCAGTTTTCATGGAGGGGAGGGCGTGACAAAGGAGAGGGGATGACAGGACCAGGGAAGAGTGTAAATGTGCCTTTATCATCTCATGAGTGTAAAAAGGAGAATGATATTCAACATCTGATCGGGGTCTAGAGTCAAACTTCACTGCCTGGTTAAGTATTGATCTTTGCGTCATTTATCTGTGACATTTATTTCCAACAAAAATGCCAATACTTTACAGACCTAATCAACCAGGGGAAAACAGACAAATGAAAAAAAAAGACACTTTGAGGAGGAATAGGGCAGAAGGAGCCTTTGTATAAAGGCCCTGCAAGAAATCAGTGGCCTCTCTGAAGACCCACAAAATCTTATTGTGGGAAAATGTACTGGAAAATGAAATAAAAATTACAAAACCCAATCCAGTTATCAGTGTTGACCTGTGGATGCAGCAGATTTTTAAATCACGTGAGTTTGAAAAAAGTGTTTACAGGCCTCTCGTGTGACTGGTTGTTTTGTACCCATTGATAATCAAGTGTGTCACAGTCCACCACATCAATACATTTCGAACAATTTTAACTTTAGCTAGAGCTGATTTAGCATGAAATATTAATCAGAAAACATTATTAAAATCAAGCACAGTCCTGTTAAGTCAAGCCTGTAGGCACTGCAGTTGCTGAAAATTGGAAATAACAAAACAGATCGCTGTAAATACTCAGCAGGTGCAGATTTCTGAGAAGAAGGGGATTTACGGCCTTTTCTGTCGGAACTGGTTTCCTCGCATTAGCTGCTTAAACCCAACTTGCTGCCCTCTCTTTCATCTTTTTCACAGGATACGGACATTACTCGGATTCTAACCTTTTGTCACCAGCGACCAGATCGGGTTTCTGACGGAAAGGCATCCGCCCACTTGCCATCTCTCAACGGCGACCGTTAATTGAAGTTCCGTCCCACCCCCCAACTGGCGCGCGTTACGCAATTATAGCCAACGGTTGCATTTGCCCCACCGGGCATTGTAAACAGGCCGTTCGGCTTCTTTGAGTATTGAAGTACAAAAAGGGGGTTAAAATAACCTCCAGCCAGAAGCTGGGATAGAGAAATGCCCCCCCTCAGTGGTAAAACCCCGAAGGGGCATTCATTGTACCACCTTCCCACCACGCCCGGCTCCAGCCAGAGTCATTGGAGGCGAAACGGCTACAAAAATTTCTGAAAAATCCGATCACTTTCTTTTGCCGCACCCTTCCCTCCAAGCGAGTGATCAGATTCAGCTCATTTAAAAAGCCTGCCGTTTCAGCAACAAAAACAATATTGTCCCAGCCAACATTCTACCCTGAAACAGTCGAAAAACAGATTAACTGCCGCTGCTTCCATTTGTGGGATCACACTCTGCGTAATTTGCTGCCGCCTTTGCCTTTACAAGAAGATCAACAGCATTTTGAAAACAGTTTGTTGGCTGGGAAATGCTGTGAGGTCTCGATGGTGGGGCTAGGTGCTGTACATAAGTTCTTGCTTAGGGAGAAGTTCAGGAAATTAATGCAACTGGTGATCTTGCCCAATATCTTCAGGAGGAGAGAGGAATGGGAAAGATGAAGAATGAAAGCTGAGGCATTGAAAGGTAATATAGTTTCAGATCCTTAACTTCCTATTATATAATATTCACTAACTGCTGCTAATTCTGCTGTCTTTAAAATCTAAACTTGCTGTAGTCAGTTGATGTATCAAACAAGTTAAACTCGTCCACTTCATCATAACTCAAATGGCCATGGTTTTCAACCGCTGAAATTTAACCCATAACTGACAAATTGCTCTGTGAGATTTGCTTCTGTTCAACATTAAATTCAGCTCTGGTTTAGAATGTGCTTCATGCTCCTGATTGTACTTTTCCTCATTTCTGAAAGTGATACAAAAGAGGAAATGGTGAAGGAATTGTTAAGTCATCCAATTAGTGTCCAGATATTTGATGAATACTTGATACAAGATAGTGGAGGATGTTGTATGAGGCAAATCACGTTGCAATATTATCTTAAATTGGAAAATTACGTAATCGATGAAGATGAAAGACTTAATAAGAGCGTATTAAATATTTGTGCACGAATGTCATACACGGCGCAGTTCCAAGGTTTGTATCATTTGCTTTGTGCACCTCTGTACACTCTATTACTGGCTTGAGCATAATTCTCTGTAATCAAGCAAAGATTGCAGGTTCCAGATAATCTAGGTAGATGTAATGGTCACAGAGGATCCTTAAAGGAATACTGCCAAATATTAGCTGTTTAAAATCAGATGTTTCACTGCCAGTACTATTTACCATTCCTAATATCTCTCTCTATTATTCAGCCTTGATTTATGTCTAATTATCCTTCTGGGATGTTTAGCAACGGAGAATATTGTTTTTAATTTAAACTTGCTGCATTTGGTTGATGTATCAAGTAAGCAAAACTCACTTAGTTAATCAGTCAGAAATAGCCTTGACTTTAAATTCCTGTCATTTAGCCTGCATTTAACATATAATACAGTTACTGTCCCCAGCCATGTTAACGATGCTATATGAATGAATGTTATTGTTGATGCGTCAAGTATTACTATCTGTTCTCACTGGAGCCAAGATTGAGTAAACAGACATCAAATCAGCTCTCAGAAAAAGTGTGGACCTTAGTGGGTGTGATTAAGAGTTTAAAATGAACTCCAATGAGCAGAAATGCCTTGTTTTCTTAATTTCACTTTTTTTTGTTATAAATTATGAAGGATCAGATTATTGTTGGTCCTCACATGGAATATTAATATAAAGTCTCTACTTTCTCTTGGCTGTGTTTTGCACAAAACTATTCTAAAATGCCAATCCCCTGAAAGTGGCTAAGAAATCAGTTTACTGCACGTCACAAAAGAGTTTTAAAATCATTCTGTTTGATCCTGCAAAGTCCCTGGCACACAGTGTGCTTTCAAGCCTGCCACAAATCACATACATGCACCAACCCCTGTTTTCACATATAACACTTAAGCATCATCACGAACTCCATATTAGTATTATTTATGAATTCCTTCTGCAGTGATGACAGCAGTCACAGTGGATAACCACTACCATTTTTCTCTAAAAGAAGCAAGTTACTTAATAACAGTGAAATCATATTTCCCCAAAACTTCCCAGGACTCATGTTGATGCCTGTTAGAAGAACAACATTTTATGTCAGATTGATTTGTTGTGGAATATAAACTGTTCAGGTCAAACAAAATACACAAATCAACTTCGATGGAAAAATTGTGTTGCTGAGTTCCTGCACATCATAATGAGCATTGATAAAAAGTGAGACACTTCAGTCTTTCAGAGCTGTCATCAACCCACCTCGTGTCAGTGTACATTCTGCCATGGTACTTGAAACAGTTCATTTCAGCTCCTCAGTTGTTGTAAACATGAGCCCTGCAGTCTAAGCAACTGCTTGATTGATTTAGGGCACCGTATCTGCTGCTACACAATTAACTTTCAATGCCTCCCCTTCCAGGTTATACCAGAGTCACTACTGCAAACGTGTTATTTGCTGGTCCTCAGGGGTTGACCCAGGGCTTATGATTTAGTGCCTCACACATTTAATACAGAGCTTTTGAAAATTTAGAAGAGTGAAATTAACCAAAATGATTGTTTTAACAAGGGTATCTTTTTGTTTATATTTCCAGGTATTAATAAAAGATATATTATCTAGAGTTGTCTGTCAGCTTTTAAGGCACACTCTGTGTGTAATACCTCGGAAATGGTGCAGATGTCTCTGAGATTTGCAGACAATCACATTTTAAGTTGGGTGTCTCGTTGCCATTTCCTCTTTCAAATATCAAACAATACCTTGTATTCCAAAATATTCACACTATACAAACTCTATGCAGGGGCAATAGTTAACTAACAGGAGGGAAAAGGAAGAACAGGGTTTTGAGGAATTGCAGAGAATCCTAGCCTGAAACGTATGCTGTATATACAGTTGTGGTGAAAAATTGGTGACCATGAAACAAACTCATGACAACGTCAAATATGAGAACACACTGAGGATTAATGGAAAAAGTTCAACTAATCTTAAATAAAGTATGAAGATAGCCATGTGGTATTCTAGTGTTTCACTCAGCACCCTCATAGCATCCTCAGTTATGAATGAAAGGTTGCTCCAACTGGGTTACCAAGGTCAGACATGGAGGACCTTCTGACTGCATACAGTTGACATGTTGGCATACCTGGAGCATGAGTGCAGGTCAGGCCTGGTCCCTGCTAGGACGTCAAAGTGAGCAGCTACTGGTGGAAGGTGAGTGTTCAATCACTGTTATGCCCTTGTGTAGGAATACAGAGGCACCACAACCAGAGAGGAACAAAAGTGGAGATCTCTTCATGTATGAGCCCTGTAATTATCACAAGTGCCAGTCTTTCTAGAGCTATTGTCAAACACTTGGCATCTATGCTAATGCCTTCATGGTATGGTGGATCTGAGCATATCTGGAGCTTTAAAGATTTTCCACTGATCGTTATTTCTTAGATTGCTCTTTTATCCAGTATATTATCAAGAATTCAGTAAACTGCATTAAATAATATATAAATGATGCAATGCACAACTAATAATGAGTGTTAAGAAAGTTTATAGGCAAGTTTCCTGTTTGTACTTTCAAAAGATACTTAATGCCAGTGAATTCTTCCTAGACTTTGTCATGTTTCTAGATACAGTAGTTCACTGTGGCGTGCACACCAAAACATACAATACTTGGAGGATAAGGTTTTGCAATACTCCACTGGACTGATTCTGCTAAGTTTCCATTGGGTTGTCAGATGTACAAAGGCACAAATGTGGCAAGCTAAGCAGAGTGTTAGTTAAATTTAACTCAAACCTGCTTCAACTCCCTGGAGTCAGTGTCTGTTACAATAAAAGCGTGGGCACATATGACAATAAATAGGACAGAGCCTATCAAGGTGTTTCCCATTGGGATAGTGTTATTCAACAAAACAGAAAGGTTCTGGGGTTTCCTTTTATTTAGGGAAGAATAGTACCAAACATCACTGAAACTAGGTTCCAACGGGACATTTAGGTTGAGCTAAATTAATGCCCCAGCTTTTAGCTTTTTGGAATTCCAGTGAGATATTGCTTGTAATTACAGAACTCTCTTGGAGTCCGTCGGCTGGTAGATTTAGCAAGCACTAAAGATCTCACTGCAGAGCCCATGATACAACCACGTAGTTTCCTTATCTACCCACAGAGGCTGCTCATAAGCTCCCTGACAGCTATGAATAAGAGGATGCTCCCACTGGGTTACAAGTTCAGGCATGGAGGACTTTCTGTCAAACAGGTGTCTGCAAACACTTGACATATTGTCGTACCTGGACCATGAGTGCAGGTCAGTCCTGGTCTCTGCTGGGATTTCAAAGTGAGCAGCCACTGGTGGAAGGTGAGTGTTCAATCACTGTTGTGCTGATGTGTAGGAATACTGAAGCACCACAACCTGAGAGGAACAAAAGTGGAGAATTCTTTATGGATCAGCCACACATACAGCTGAATGTCAGTGAAATAGCTTGCTTGACTTGGCATAGTGACACTGCATGAATACATTATAAATTATGCTTTAAATGTAGAATTATCAGATTTAGTATTAAAGTAATTGCTGGGTGAAAACATTTTAAGAGTACTAGAGATATCTTGTGTGCAAACAGGAATTGAAAATCCCTCTGTTGAAATTCCATTACTAAAAGTTTAAATAGTTTTTTTTAACTTTAAGAAACTAGGTGATGAGGAATTGTGTCATTCAGAGGCCCATTATAGCATCATAAGGCACTTGGTGTTTTGGAATGTTTAACAGAGGGTAATTCTGTCATTATTATTAAGACAAATTGGCATCCACTTGGGCATGCCCTGGCCTTAAACATCAATTTGTCTCAGTTGGGATGATGTTTGATTAGATTCCCTACAGTGTGGAAACGGGCCCTTTGGCCCAACAAGTCCACACCGCCCCTTGGACCATCCCACCCAGACCCATTCCCCCTATAACCCACACACCCCTGAACACTATGGGCAATTTAGCATGGCCAATCCACCTAGCCTGCACATCTTTGGATTGTGGGAGGAAACTGGAGCACCCGGAGGAAACCCATGCAGACACAGGGAGAATGTGCAAACTCCACACAGACAGTCACCCAAGGCTGGAATCAAACCTGGGTCCCTGGCGCTGTGAGGTTTCAGTGCTAACCACTGAGCCACCATGCTGCCCTGGTTTGGTTCTAGGTCCAAATATCAATGTTTGACTCCATCACAAACTCATGTCTAAAGTCAAGAGCCTGCAGAGGGATATAGACAGGTTTAGTGAGTGGGTAAAAACTTGGCAGATGGAATATAATTTGGGAAAATGTGAGATTGTGCATTTTGAAAAGAAAAATAGAGAAGCTGAATATTATTTAAATAGAGAACGGCTGCAGAAAGCTATGGAACAGAAAGATTTGAGAGTCCTTGTGCATGAATCACAAAATGCAAGCATCCAAGGCCAGTGAATAATATGGAAAGCAAATGGAACATTGCTTTCACTTCAAAAGGAATAAAATATAAAAGCAGGGAGGTTTTGCTGAAACTACACAAGGCCCTTGTCAGACTGCAGCTGGAATACTGTGAACAGTTTTAGGCCCCCTATCTAAGGATTGATATACTGCCATTGAAGGCAGTCTAGAGAAGGTTCACTGGGCTGATACCAGGTTTGGAGGGACTGTTTTATGAGGAGAAGTTGAGTAAATTGGGCTTGTATTCATTGGAATTTAGAAGAATGAGAGGCAACCTTATTGAAACATGCAAGATTCTTCAGCGACGTGACAGGGTAGAAGAAGAAAGGTTCTGGATGTGAGTTTGCTCGCTGAGCTGGAAGGTTAGTTTTCAGACGTTTTGTCACCATTCTAGGTAACATCATCAGTGAGCCTCCGACGAAGCGCTGGTGTCATGTCCCGCTTTCTATTTATCTGGTTAGGTTTCCTTGGGTTGATGATGCCATTTCCTGCGTTGGTGATGTCATGTCCTGTTCTTTTTCTCAGGGGATGATAGATTGGCTCCAAATCAATGTGTTTGTTGATGGAGTTCTGGTTGGAATGCCATGCTTCTAGGAATTCTCGTGTGTGTCTCTGTTTGGCTTGTCCTAGGATGGATGTGTTGTCCCAATCAAAGTGGTGTCCTTCCTCATCTGTAAGTAAGGATACGAGTGATAATGTGTCATGTTGTTTTGTGGCTAGTTGATGTTCATGTATCCTGGTGGCTAGCTTTCTGCCAGTTTGTCCAATGTAGTGTTTGTCACAGTTCTTGCAAGGTATTTTGTAGATGACGTTTGTTTTATTTGTTGTCTGTATAGGGTCTTTTAAGTTCATTAGCTGCTGTTTTAGTGTGTTGGTGGGTTTGTGGGCTACCCTGATGCCAAGAGGTCCGAGTAGTCTGGCAGTCATTTCGGAAATGTCTTTGATGTAGGGGAGAGTGGTTATGGTTTCTGAGCCCGTTTTGTCTGTTTGTTTGGGTTTATTGCTGAGGAATCGGCGGACTGTGTTCATAGGGTACCCATTCTTTTTGAATACGCTGTAGAGGTGATTTTCTTCTGCTGTGCGTAGTTCCTCTGTGCTGCAGTGTGTGGTGGCTCGTTGGAATAATGTTCTAATGCAGCTTCGTTTGTGGGTGTTGGGATGGTTGCTCCTGTAGTTCAGTATTTGGTCCGTATGTGTTGTTTTCCTGTAGACGCTGGTTTGAAGTTCCCCATTGGCTGTTCGCTCGACTGTGACATCTAGGAATGGCAGTTTGTTGTTTTCCTCCTCTTTTGTGAATGTTATGCCAGTAAGGGTATTATTGATGGTCTTGAAGGTTTCCTCTAATTTGTTTTGTTTAGTGATGACAAAGGTGTCATCCACATAGCGGACCCAAAGTTTGGGTTGGATGATTGGCAGAGCTGTTTGTTCGAGTCTCTGCATTACTGCCTCTGCTAAGAACCCTGATATCGGAGATCCCATGGGTGTACCGTTGGTTTGTCTGTAGGTTTTGTTATTGAAAGTGAAGTGGGTGGTGAGGCATAGGTCCACTAGCTTGATGATGTTGTCCTTGCTGATGAGGTTGGTGGTGTCTGGTGTATGTGTCTTCGGTTCTTCTAATAGTGTAGTCAGTGTTTCTTTGGCCAGGTTGATGTTGATGGATGTGAACAGGGCTGTTACGTCAAAGGAGACCATTATTTCATCCTCTTCTATCTTGGTGTCTTTGGTGTTCAGGAATTCTTGGGTGGAGCGAATGGAGTGGTGGGAGTCTTCAACTCGGTGTTTTAGTCTGGATCTGGAAGAAAGGAGCAGTCAATGTTTTGGGTATTACCCCTGCTCGTTTCTTCCAGATGCTGCTTGGCCTGCTGCGCTCTTCCAGCCCCCTGTTTGTCTACCTTGGATTCCAGCATTTGCAGGTATTTTTCGACTCTAAAGAAGGAGAAAGGTTGTTGCCCCTTGTGGATGGGTCTAGGATCAGACGATATAATCTCAGAATAAGGAGTCACAGATTTAAAACAGAGATGGGGAGGCATTCCTCCTCTGAGGATGGGGAGTCTGTAGAATTCTCTACAACAGAAGACTGTTGAGACTAGATTGTTAAGTGTAGTCAAGACCAAGAGAGACAGATTTTTGATCAGTAAGGGCGACAAGGGTTATGAGGAAAAGGCAGGAAAGTGGAGATGCAGATTAACAGCTCAGGCATGATTTCTTTGAGAGCATTGGACTGAATGGTTTAATTATGCTCCTATGTCTTATGGTCTTATAAGATGACATTTCACTGTAGTTATGAGGGAGTGTTGCACCTTCTGCCATTTGAATGATAAAGTATGGATTGCCCGCAAGTTCGTAACTCTGGTGGAAAACGTGGACCTTTCCCTGTAGTTTGTTCAACCAACCACCCTCTTAACAAAACCAAAACATAATTACTTGTATTTCTTAATTGTTGTTTGTGGAACAAGTTGGCTTGCTGTGCACATATTGGCTGCTACATTTGCCTACATTTGACTTCACTTCACAGAAGTTACTTATTAATTACCAAGCTCCATGGGACATCTTGAGGTTTGGGAGTTGTTTCCACGAGAGTAAAATTATAATAGACAGGTATGCAAACAACTTTACAGCAATAATCGAAATGTATTTAACTGCTATGGAATCTGCTGTGATTCCAGTAGTTTAAACTGTCTCCAGTAATGTGAGTCATGATCAGGGATGAAAATTCCCTTTGGACGTGAAGAGTGTGGTTGTTAATGGTCCTGGGAGGTAGTAAATGCGTTAGACAGGGGGTTCAGAATTAGATAACCACTCTGACCTCCACTCTATGGAGGTGCTTCACTTTGCACTGTAAATACAATGGGCAAAATGTCATTTTTAAAAGATTAACACATTGTTTCAATTATTATTGATGAGAAACAGAGGTTTGGTTGTGAAGATCACAGGCAAAGTTTTTTTGTCTCCAGAAAAGTTGGGGTGACATTGAAAGGCGACATTCATGCAGTTGAACTTTGCTTTCCATTGCTTGAATGGGAAACAGATTTTGTGTTCTCAGGCAGCATTCTTTTCATTTTCCAAATCAGATGAATGTGTCTCCAGTCATATGTTGTATTTACCACATGGTGCAATGGAGAAAGCACATAACCAGCCCTGTGACTCATCTAATTTAGTAGCTCTATTACATTGAAACTTCAAAATAAATTGGTCACAGACTCTGTGTAAATGTGAAAAGCTAGAAAGCCAAGTAGGTACGCTGAACAATATATAACATTCTATTTTGTGTTCTCAGACCTCTGGGAAATTCATTAGGAATAAGAAGCTACATGGGAATGTAGTAATGCATGTACTCTTGCACCAATTAGAAGTGACCGGTTACAGTTTTATTCTAACTGCACTGAGCAAACCCATTACTATACAGAATAAAATCTAAAATGTTCAGCTTTATTAACTCTCTAAGCTTATAGCACCTAAGGGAGGTAACTCACTTGTACTATAAAATCTATTGTGACTAGTAAGAAGAAATGAATAAATGGGCACATTATTTTTCATTCAGTAGCTCAACATCTGTTTGTCTAATGAAATGAGAGAGCTGGAAAAAGTCAACTAGAGATGACATGCACATTTTACCTAACTTTTTAGTTATGTCAAAGGAGTTTAGGGAAATATTGAGACAGCCTGCAGTGACTGGGAATATGCCTGTATGGTTTTTAAATGATTACTAGTATAGAAGCAGTTCACAATTTAAACTAAGTATTGTTCTGTGACAAATTACATCAAAGTTGATTTCTATAGCACATACAAACAACGAGTAAATCAGATCAACTCGGGTGTAAACTTGTTCGGTGTACTTTTAAAATAAAGGAAAAACTATGGTCTCAATTCTGTCCTTGAAATTCAATCTCCTATTTGACCTGTGTACCTTCTTACAGTTTCATATCCACGCCTGGGATCTGCTGCTTTGGAGAATCGATGTGTTTCTGGCAACTGCTGCTCCTGATTCCATTCCAGGAATGTTTTGATGGTGTGGGAGTGGATGAATGTGAAACTATTCATCTGTCCTCAATATAGGACTGAGCAAGCATTGGTGCCATCTGAAATATGAACTGTGGTTCATCCATTTTGGTAGGAAAAATAGCAAAATGGACTATTATTTAAATGGTGAAAGTTGTAACTTACTGCTGTGCAGAGGGACCTGGGTGTCCTTGCACATGAATCACAAAAGCTTGGTTTGCAGCTGCAGCAGTTAATTAAGAAGGAAAATGAAATATTCTCCTTCATTGCTAGAGGATAGAGTTTAAAAACAGGTTATGTTGCAGCTGTGTAGAATGCTGATGAGGCTACATCTGGAATATAGTACAATTTTGGTCTCCTTACTTGAGAAAAGATGTACTGGCACTGGAGGGGGTGCAGAGGAGGTTCACTAGGTTGATTCTGGAGTTAGGGATTGGCTGATGAGGAGAGATTGAGTAGACTAGATTATGCATATTGGTTGGTGGGGGGGGGGGGATCAATCTTCGAGGAACATATGAAGGGAATAGATAAGATAGGGAGGTTGTTTCCACCGGTGGGTGTAACTAGGAGTAGGGGGCATAGCCTCAAAATAAGGTGGAGCAAATTTAGGACTGTATTGAGGAGGAATGTTTTCACCCATTGGGTTGTAAATCTGTGGAATTCCCTGCCCAGTGAGGCTACCTCATTGAATGTTTTTCAGGCAGAGGTAGATTTTTGAACAGTAAAGGAATTAAGGATGGGTAAATTAAAGAGTGGTGTGGGAAAGAGGGTTTCCTTTTCATGGGGCAGTGGCATCAGTTCTGGGACAGTAAGGATCTATACCGCTGGGATGGTCTCCACCTGAACAGGGCCGGGTCCAATGTTCTGGCAAAAAGGGTAAATAGGGTGGTTAATAGGACTTTAAACTAGTAAGTAGGGGGGGAAAGGAGAAGTGAGCGTACAGGGAGAATAACAATTAATGTAAGGCAAAGAAGCAGGTTAGCAGGTGATGAGGAAGCTTTGACTCCATTGAAAATTAGGATAAAATGTTAAAGGGAAGGAGAACTCAAGAACTGTTAGTAATGGAGGTAATAGGACCCAAAGAGAGGGTGCAAAAACTGGCATAAAGGCACTTTAACTGAATGCTGGAAGCATTCAAAACAATGTGGATGAGTTGACAGTGCAAATCATGGCAAATGGGTATGATTTAGTAGCCATTACAGAGACGCGGTTACAGGATAGTCATGACTGGGAGTTAAATATCCAGGAGTATCAAACTGTTTGGAAGGACAGACAGGAAGGCAAGGGAGGTGGTGTTGCTCTGATTTTTAAGGATGATATCAGGACGGGAGTGAGCGATGATATAGGTTCTACTGAACAAAACGTTGAATCCATTTGGGTGGAAATTAGGAATAGCAGGGAGAAGAAGTCACTTATAGGTGCGGTCTATAGGCCACCAAATAATGACATCGCGGTGGGGCGGGCAATAAATGTAGAAATAGCTAATGCTTGTAAAAATAGGACAGCAATTGACATGGGGGATTTTACTCTACATATCGATTGATCACAATAGGTCGGTCATGGCAGCCTTTGGGAGGGATTCATAGAATGCATCCAAGATAACTTCCTTGAACAACATGTAATGGAACCTACGAGGGAGGAAGCTATCCTAGATCTAGTCCTGTGTAATGAGAAAGGAATAATTAATGATCTCACAGTTAGGGATCCTCTTGGAAGGAGCGATCACAGTATGGTTGAATTTAAAATACAGAAGGAGCGTGAGAAGATTAAATCCAGTACCTGTGTCCTGTGCTTAAACAAAGGAGACTATGAAGGAATGAGGAAGGAGTTAGCTAAGGTAGAATGGGAGCAAAAACATTATGGTGGGTCAATTGAGGAACAGTGGATGACTTTCAAAACAAGTTTTCACAGTGCTCAGCAGAAGTATATTCCAGTGATAAGTAAGAACTGTAGGAAAAGAGAGAGCCAGCCATGGGTGTCTAAGGAAATAAAGGGAAAATATCAAATTGAGAAAAAATACATACAAAAGAGCAAAGAGTAATGGAAAGCTAGTGGACTGCGAAATCTTTAAAGGCCAACAGAAAGCCACAAAAACAGTTATAAAGAAAAGTAAGATAGATTATGAGAGTAAACTAGCTCAGAATATAAAAACAGGCAGCAAAAGTTTCTATAAACATATAAATCGTAAAAGGGTGGCGAAGATAAACATTTGGTCCTTTAGAGGATGGGAAGGCCAGTTTAGTAACTAGGAATGAGGAAATAGCCGAGACAAACAGTTATTTTGTGTCGGTCTTCACAGTGGAAGACACAAATAACATGCTGAAAACTAGTAGCAAGAAGGTTATAGCAGGTGAGGACCTAGAAACTATCATTATCAGTAAGGAGGCAGTGCTGGGCAAGCTAATGGGGCTAAAGGTAGACAAGTCTCCTGGCCCTGATGAAATGCATCCCAGGGTACTAAGAGGTGATGGGGGTAAAAGCAAATGCACTAGTAATTATTTATCAAAATTCACTGGACTCTGGGGTGGTTCCCGCAATTGGAAAACAGCCAATGTGACGCTATTGTTTAAAAAAAGTAGACAAAATGCAGGTAAGTACAGGTTAGCATAACTTGGGTAGTGGGGAAAATGCTTGAATCTATCATTAAGGAAGAAATAGCAAGATATCTGGATGTAAATTGTCCCATTGGGAACACCCAGCATGGGTTCATGAAGGATAGGTCATGTTTAACTAATTTGGTGGAATTCTTTGAGGACATTACTTGCATGGTGGACATTGGGGAACCTGTGGATGTAGTGTATCTGGATTTTCAGAAAGCATTTGACAAAGTGCCACACCAAAGGCTGCTACATAAGATAAAGTTGCACAGTATTACAGGCAATGTATTGACATGGATAGTGGATTGGTTGACCAGTAGAAAGCAAAGAGTAGGGGTAAATGGGTATTTTTCTGGTTGGTGGTCAGTGGCTGTGGTGTGCTTCAGGGATCAATGTTGGGACCTAAATGGTTTACAATTTACATAGATGATTTGGAGTTGGGGACTAAGTGTGGTATGTCAAAATTTGCATATGACACTAAGGTGAGTGGAAGAGCAAAGTATGCAGAAGACACTGAAAGTCTGCAGAGGGATATATGTAGTCTGACAGATGGAGTACAATGTTGATGAGTGTGAGGTCATCCATTTTGGTAGGAATAACAGTAAAATGGGCTATGTTTTAAATGCTAAAAAATTGCAGCATGCTGCTGTGTGAAGGAACTTGGGTGTCCTTGTGACTAAATTGCTGGGATTGCAGGTGCAGCAGGCGATTAAAAAGGCAGATGGAATTTCGTCTGCCATTGTCTGAAGGATGCAGTTTAAAAACAGGGAGGCTACGCTGTAGCTGTATAGGGTCCTGGTGAGGCCACACCTGGAGTACTTGTGTGCAGTTTTGGTCTGCTTACTTGAGAAGAGATATACTAGCACTGGAGGGGGTGCAGGGGAGATTCACTTGGTTGATTCCAGAGTTGAAAGGGTTGGATTATGAGGAGTGGCTGAGTAGACTGGGATTATACTCATTGGGATTCAGAAGAATGAGGGGAGATCTTATAGAAACATATAAGATTATGAGGGGAATAGATAAGGTGGAGGCAGGGAGGTTGTTTCTGCTAGCAGGTGAAATTAGGACTGGAGGGCATCGCCTCAAAATAAAGGGAAGCAGATGTAGAACTAAGGTCAGGAGGAACTTCTTCACTCAAAAGGCTGTGAATCTGTGGAATTCCCTGCCCAGTGAAGTTGAAGCTACCTCACTGAATGTTTTTAAGGCAAGGCTAGATAAATGTTTGAACAGTAAAGGAATTAAGGGTTATGGTGAGTGGGCAGGTTAGTGGAGCTGAGTCTCAAAGATCAGCCATGATCTTATTAAATGGCGGGGCAGGCTCGAAGGGCCAGATGGCCTACTCCTGCTCCTAGTTCTTATGTTGTAATGTTCTTAAGTGGAGCTGAGTCCACGAAAAGATCAGCCGTGATCTTATTTGAAAGGTGGAGCAGGCTTGAGGGGCCAGTTGGCCTACTCCTCCTATTTCTTAAGTTCTTATGATCTTATGCTTTCTTTACTTCTAAATGTAGTGCTTGGGTTATGGAAGGGTGCAGTCAAGTTCATCATTAGTAGATGTTCTGTATCTCCCAACCTTAAGTACAGCTACCTGGAATAGGATGAGATGGCACCTGAAGTCCCAAAGCACCCAAACCTGATTTAAATGTAAGTAAACAGAAATGGATCCTTATTTAAGATAACAAAGTGCTCCTGAGATGCTGCTTGGCCTACTGTGTTCATCCAGCTACATACTTTGTTATCTTAGATTCTCCAGCATCTGTAGTTCCCATTATCTTGGATCCTTATTTAATCTATTTCAAAGCATTTTCAATTGATGAAACATTTACAAGCTCTCAAATATCTCTGGAAACGATGCTATATTTTACTTGTCCCTGTGTAGTTTTCACTCCTAGCTCCTGATCAATAGACCTAGTCTCTTCCAATAACAATGTGGATCAGCAGTGGTATTAAGAGCTATCCCATTATGATTTTCTATCTGAACCTCTCGCTTGTGGGCATAGATAGGAACTCAGCATGTCAAGCCAAACAAAGACCACAGTTCTGTGCCCTGCCATGATTAGGTGTAGAGAAGTGGTGGTCATTAAATGTTAGAAATAAATGCAAAATTAAATTTTATTCTGTCTTCATCTCAAAAAAATTTCACCTGCTCAAGAAATTAGCTAGTTTCCAACAATATTCCACTTTTTTCAAATGAGGTTTGGATGGGAAGTGCTAGCAGGGAACTTGATTGCGGACGTCATTTCAGCTCAGTATTTCTCATCTGGTATCCACACAGTGGGAACTTACAGTAAATCATTCAGGAGTGAGCAGTCTGACCCATTTTCCCCTTCCAATGTGCAAATAGCTGACCTTGGGGAGATCAGCTACATTTTCAGTGACTAAGACTCTAACCTGAATTACCCTGTTTTATTCTGTGTAAATTGGTCACATTTATACAGTAAACCAATGAGGAAACTCCCAAGTGAATTGAAGATAACAAAATATAGAGCTGGATGAACACAGCAGGCCAAGCAGCATCTTAGGAGCACAAAAACTGATGTTTTGGGCATAGACCCTCTGTCAGAAATGGGGGAGGGGGAGAGGGAACTGGAATAAATAGGGAGAAAGAGGGAGGCAGATCGAAGATGGATAGAGGAGAAAGTAGGTGGAGAGGAGACAGACAAGTTAAAGGGGCGGGGATGGAGCCAGTAGAGGTGAGTGTAGGTGAAGGGGTAGGGAGGGGATAGGTCAGTCTGGGGAGGACAGACAGGTCAAGAGGGTGGGATGAGGTTAGTAGGTAAGAAATGGGGGTGTGGCTTGAGGTGAGAGGAGGGGATAGATGAGAGGAAGAACAGGTTAGGGAGGCGGGGACGAGCTGGGTTGGTTTTGGAATGCAGTGGGGGGAGGGGAGATTTTGAAGCTTGTGGAATCCACATTGATACCATTGGGCTGCAGGGTTCCCAAGCGGAAAATGAGTTGCTGTCCTGCAACCTTCAGGTGGCATCGTTGTGGCATTGCAGGAGGCCCAGGATGGACATTACGCCTAAGGAATAGGAGGGGGAGTTGAAATGGTTAGCGACTGGGAGGTGCAGTTGTTTATTGCGAACCGAGCGGAGGTGTTCTGCAAAGCGGTCCTCAAGTCTCTGCTTGTTTTCCCCAATGTAGAGGCGGTCACACTGGGTACAGCGGATGCAGTATACCACATTGGCGGATGTGCAGGTGAACATCTGCTTGATGTGGAAAGTCATCTTGGGGCCTGGCTTGGGGGTGAGGGAGGAGGTATGGGGTCAGGTGTAGCACTTCCTGCAGTTGCAGGGGAAAGTGCCGTGTGTGGTGGGGTTGGAGGACAGTGTGGAGCGGATAAGGGAGTCACGTTGAGAGTGGTCCCTGAGGCAGACAAGGGTAGGGAGAGAAAAATGTCTTTGGTAGTGGGGTTGGATTGTGATTGAGGAAGTGTCGGAGGATGATGCGTTGGATCCGAAGGTTGGTGGGGTGGTACGTGAGGACGAGGGGGATTCTCTTTTGGTGGTCATTGCAGGGACGGGATGTGAGGGATGAGTTGCAGGAAATGCACGAGACGTGGTCGAGGTCATTCTCTACCACTGTGGGGGAGATGTTGCAGTCCTTGAAAAACGAGGACATCTGAGATGTATGGGAGTGGAATATCTCATCCTGGGAGTGGATGTGGCAGAGGCGATGGAATTGGGAATAGGGGATGGCATTTTTGCAGAAAGGTGGGTGGGAGGAGATGTATTCTAGGTAGCTGTGGGAGTCGGTGGGTTTGAAATGGATATTGGTTTCTAGGTGGTTGCCTGAAATGGAGACAGTGAGGTCCAGGAAGGCGAGGGAGTATTAGAGATAGTCCAGGTGAATTTGAGATTGGGGTGGAAGGTGTTGGTGAAGTGGATGAACTGTTCGAGCTCCTCGTGGGCGCACGAGGTGGCGCCAATATAGTCATCAGTGTATTGGAGGAAGAGGTGGGGCTTAGGGCCAGTGTAGGTACGGAAGAGGGATTGTTCCACATAACCTACAAAGATGCAGGCGTAGCTTGGGCCCATGCGGGTACCCAAGGCCACCCGTTTTGTCTGTAGGAAGTGAGAGGAATCAAAAGAGAAGTTGAGGGTGAGGATGAGTTTGACTAGGCAAATGAGGCTGTCAGTGGAGGGGGACTGGTTGGGCCTGTGGGACAGGAAGAAGCCTTTAGGCCATCTGCTTGGGGAATGCAGGTGTATAGGGACTAGATATCCATAGTAAAAATGAGGCGTTCGGGACCGGGGATTTGGAATTCTGGAGGAGGTGGAGGGTGTGGCTGGTGTCACAGACGTAGGTCAGGAGTTCCTGGACCAAGGAGGAGAAAGTGAAGTCCAGACAGGTGGAGATGAGTTCGGTGGGGCAGGAGCAGGCGGAGACAGTGGGTTGACCAGTGCAGGCAGGTTTGTGGATTTTGGGAAGGAGATAGAAGCGGGCAGTGCGGGGTTGTGAACAGTGAGGTTGGAGGCTGTGGGTGGGAGGTCACCTGAGGTGATGAGATTGTGGGTGGTTTGGAAGATGTTGGTTTGGTGCTCAGGGGTGGGGTCATAAGGAGATGTCGGAGAGTTGGCGTCTGGCCTCAGCGATGTGAAGGTCAGTGCGCCACACTACAACGGCACCTCCCTTGTCCGTGGGTTTTATGGTGAGTTTGGGATTGGAGTGGAGGGCTACATGTTCTGCTGGGGAGAGATTGGAGTGGGTGAGAGGGGTGGAGAGGTTGAAGCAATTGATATCACGACAGCAGTTGGAGATAAAGAGGTCGAGGGAGGGTAGGAGGCCTTGGGGTGATATCCCGGCGGAGGGCTTGTTTTGGAGGCGGGTGAAGGGGTCAGTAGAAGGAGTGTTAGGCTCACGGTTAAAGAAGTAGGTGTGGAGGCGGAGGCGGCGGAAAAACTGCTCAATGTCCAAACGTGACTGGTATTCGTTGATGTGTGGGTGGAGGGCGACAAAGGTGAGCCCCTTGCTGAGGACTGACTGCTCATCCTCAGTCAGGGGGAGGTCTGGGCGGGGATGATGATCACATTCCCTGAGTGGATCAGACACATTAAGAATGAATCTTGTATCTGTTTGGATAGTGAGGCATTTGCATTGAGCCTTACAGTGGTTGTTTGCCTCTGCAGGGTTCAGGGGATCCCCTGTCAGGGATGTCCTGGCTTAGTTGGTGTTGAATTTGCCCCTTCATTCTCACCACTCATGCAATCAGTTATGGAGCAGCATTGGCTCATGTCACCTTGACATCCTCTGACCAAGAATCCGTTAAGGAAGAAACATACACAGTGGCAGACTGGATGAATTTAAGAAGGATTGTCGACTTCTGCAGGAATCTTTGATTCTGTGAGGCTGTGAGGGTTTGGGGAAAAACATAACTAAATGCGATTGCATCCTTTATTCACATGACAGATGTAATGCTCTGCTAATCAAAGGCCAAAGTGTATATCAGTCATCCCATAGCAAGTCAAAGAACTTGAACTTTTTCAATACTTAACGTGCTATCAGCATTGTGAATTTGTGGCTGCTTTTTTCCCCCAAAAGTACACCCAGTTGAGTTGTGCTAAGAACTTGCCTGGAAGGGAGTAGTTTAAATTTATGTATGATGATTTAAACATGGAATGGGCAGTAGTTTTGCACAAATCCCAAACAATGGTCAATTCATCAGCAGTGTCCAGGCATTCATGAAGTTATCTAATATCTTGAGATAATCTTTTGATTTTTACAGATCAGGGAACCAAGGTTTATTAAAAATGAACAAACACACTGGAAAATGAGTAGAGTAGGAGGAATGGCTACAAAGGGGCAATCATGGCCCCACAGTGGTCATGTTGGATAGCATCAAAAACAGGAGGACCCCAGATTTTGCAGGTGTTTGAGTCATTGAAGCCTTCAAAACTTTTGAAGTCTGCAAATTCTCAGCTGGACAGAGAAATCCAAACTTGTCAATGATTCTGTTTCCTCAGTGCATTGTGGAAGCCCTGTAGTCAGCATTCCAGTAGAAATTGCTGAACTGATGAATATTTGTCTATATACAATATTCGTCTTGCTGTAAAACCCCTTGAATTAGAAAATTCATTTTTCAGTCATTTGATATTTTATCTTGTGCCTTAATTCCATGTGTATGTCTCAGTCACTTGTTTGTACTCTGTCAAGTAATAATTTAGAAGTGTAAAATTGACTGAACTTAGTTTGCTGTCTATCAGAGTACTGCAATGTGATTTGCTGCTCACCCTGCTGTGAAGTCACTGTTCCTGTACATCTGGTGATACCCTTGACTGGTACCAGATTCATACTAATCTAGGGGGTTGGTTAACTCAGTTGGCTGGATGTCTGATTTGTGATGCAGAGTGATTTGATTTATTATTGCTGCATATACTGAGATACAATGAAAACATTGTTTTGCACACTACACAAGCAAATCATACCTTACATAAGTACTTCAGGGTAATAGAACAGAATGCAGAATATAATGTAACTACAGAGAAGGTGGAGAGAAAGATCAACTAAAATATGAGAGGTCTGTTCATAAGTCTCATAACAGTGGGGAAGAAGCTGTTCTTGAATCTGTGGTATGTGTTTTCAAACTTTTGTATCTTCTGCCTGACTGAAGAGGGTAATTTCTTGTGGACTTGGGCAGAACAGTTGCCATACCAAGATCACAACATAGTCTGGATAGGATGCTTTCTAAAGCGCATCTATAATGATTGGCAAGACTCATTGTGGACATGCTAAATTTCCTTAGTCTTGAGAGAAAGTAGAGGCATTGGTGTGCTTTCTTGACTGTCATGTTCACTTGGATGGATCAGAACAGATTGTTGGTAATATTTACTCCGAGGAACTTGAAACTCTCGAACATCTCCACTTCAGCACCTTTGATATAAACAGGGGGTGTCCTCCACTGCATTTCCTGAAGATGATGACCAACTTCTTCATTTTGCTGATGTTGAGGGAGAGATTGTGGTCTTTGCACAATGCCACTAAGCAGTCTATCTCCTTCCTGTACGCTGTCTCGTTGTTGTTTAAGATCGGACCCACTACGGTGGTATCATCACCAAAAATGTACATGGAGTTAGAGCAGAATTTGGCAATACAGTTGCGAGTGTATAAGGAGCATAGTAAGGGGCTGTATATGCAGCCTTGTGGGGCACTGGTGTTGAGCATTATCCTGGAAGAGGTATTGTCGCCTGTCCTTACTTTTTGCAGTCTATGGGTCAGGAAGTTGAGGATCCAGTTGCAGAGCGGGACCGGAGTCCTAGGTCTCAGAGTTTGGAGATGAATTTGGCTGGAAGGTGGAGCTAAGGTCAAGAAATAGGAGTCTGACAGAGGTATTACTAACAGCATGCGTTCATTTCCAGATGAGGTTATCATGAACGACTTCCTTCTCACCCTTTCCCCTTGCCTGACACCTGGTGACCTACATGTTGAACATCTTGAATGAAAGAAAGCAGTCCTCTGGGACAATGTCAACTCTTAATTGCATACTAATATCTAATTAGGAATTTATGCCACAGGGATTACTAGATCACTCAGGAAAATTTTCTTGGAGATACTTAATGTGGCATCGCTTTACTGCTGACCATGAAATCTGGACCATTCAATTTGCATTAAGAAACTTTCAAAGTGAATAAGTGTAGCTCTGCTTTTTGTTTTTGTAACAATACACAGATGACAACAAGAACAACTTACACTCAATAGTGCCTTTAATGTTGTACAATATCCCAGTGCAGTTCACAAGAGGAATTATCAAGAAAATTTGACACTGAGCCAAGTAAAGAGGTGAGGGCAGATGACAAAAACCTTGGTTGAAAGGCTAGGTCTTAAAGAGCACCTTGAAAGAGGAAGAAGGTTTTCAAAAGAGATTTCCAGAAATTAGGTGTGAGGAACCTGAAGATCTAGAAACTGATGATGAAATGAAGAAAATCACAGTTGCTCAGGAAGCCAAGCCTGTTGCGGATATCTTGCAGGTTGTATTCCAAGAGTAGATTACAGAGATAGGGTGGGCCAAGGCTATGAAGAGATTACAAAGCGAAGACCACAGAGTACAGGAGTGATAGGAACTAGAATATGAACTGTGTGCGCCAGTGACTTACAATGTGCTGAATGTTTGTTATTTAGGTTATTGGAACAGGAAAGTATTGATCAGTTCTTGATTCTTTGGAACGACATGGTTTTACTGAAGCTCTCGTGGTAGGCAATGAAAAGCAGTTCTGAAACTGTCAGCGTCTAAAGTGACATTTCCATACACAAACAGGGAGAACAACGGAACAGCGAAGTGTTATTTCCCAGCAGAACAGTGTTTTTGTTTTATAGTGACCAGTTTCAACAGAATTTGCTGAGATTGTTTTCAGAAATTCACTAAACCTTCAAATAATATCTCTCCATACAGCAAGAACGACTTCTCAATTACTTAGCACTTGCTGTTCAGGGTTGTCCATACTTCTGTGTAAGTAAGATTTAACTAAAACACTTAAAATGATTTGACATGAAGTGGGTTTGGTCATTGTCCAGTAAGAATTACTTGATTGCTCCCCCCACCCAACCCCAACACACAATTTAATGAAAAAAACCTCTTCTGATCTTGTAAAGAAAAGGCACGATATTACTTTCATTAGAGCTTCATTTCCATAAAATGTAATAAATGGCTTGTTTTCTGGATGTGCAGTTCTTATAAATACCATGTTTAATGAACAAAGCCAATATAAAGTGGACACAGGTGGCGCACTGACAGCTTTTCACCTCCAGGGTCCCAGCCAGGAATTCACTGGTAGCTTTGCTGGAAAGGTTACTAGTGTCACATTATTCCTGTATTTAAGGCAGAAAGAAAGTGACTTACAAACAGCCGTATGAAAGCTTTAATTGCATCATGCTGGACTAATTGCACTTTACATTGCACACGGGCTTTGTGACTTGTGGATAAATTATCTCAGGTCTGAAGGCATCATGAGATAAAATACCTAACCATCATTGCTTCCCTTTGACTGAAAAGAAAACAAGTCGCAGACTGTTGACTTCAGCCATATTTATACTACTGAACAAATCACTTCAAGCTACCTTGAAAGTGAAATGCATCCATTTAAATGTTCTATTTTCACTCAGCACAAAATAAAACTTTTAACTCCCAATGCTTCTCAGCTTAATAAATGGATTGTTTTTATACTAATCAGGATTAAATGTAAGGTTCAATCAATTTGAGTATTGACAGATTAATGGAATCAGTTCTGTAGCTATGCAATTTTAACCAGTAATAAAAACTAAAAACTTCAAATAAATATCACAAAATATTTGTATTATTAGAAACACACTTTCTTAGCATTAACCTAATTTTATTTGACAAAACTTATCAATTCCTTTATGGTCCATTGCTTCTCTGAAAATTTGTTTTTGGTGTTTTAGAAATACAGTCTCTGCACTTCCTCCTCCTTTGACTTTGCTGTTTTTAAAACATGACTCCATACTTTTTTTTCCCCAAGACAATCCATTTGGGAAATTCCCCATTTTCCTTTTCACAGTTCTGAGACTGTTGAATCTCATACTAAGTCTTGTTTCTCAATTTATCTTACCTTCTACTCATTTCAGTTCAGCTGATGTCCTGGACTGTGGACCTTAGTCTTTGTCTTAGTGTTTATGAAAGTAAGATGCTTGCTGCCATTTTTGATTCTATTGTGATCTCAGACGCGCTATGGACCATTATCAGATCCCCTCAAAATACTTTAAGAAGGTAGCCTAGACCCTAAGATTTTCATATTGTAAAGACAAATGTAAAGCTTTTGTTCCAGATGCAGTGTAACTGCTCAAACTAATTAAGCAAAACGCAATTTATTTAAACGCTAGTTAAAATACAAACAAAGAAAGAGGGATTTAGTATAACTTCACTCTATTGGAAAACCTAACAGGATCATAGATACAGTAACTATTACTAATTAGCTGTACCGATATAATATCATCCCACAAACACACCCTTTGGCAAAAAGAAGGAAAATTCAGACCGAAGATGGAGAGAAAAGAAGATAGGTGGAGAGGAGAGTATAGGTGGGGAGGTAGGGAGGGGATAGGTCAGTCCAGGGAAGACGGACAGGTCAAGGAGGCGGGATGAGGTAGTAGGTAGGAAATGGAGGTGTGGCTTGAGGCACGAGGAAGGGATGGGTGAGAGGAAGAACAGGTTAAGGAAGCGGAGACATGCTGGGCTGGTTTTGGGATGCAGCAGGGGGGGGAGGGGAAGAACTGGGCTGGTTTTGGGATGCAGTAGGGGAAGGGGAGATTTTGAAGCTTGTGAAGTCCACATTGATACCATTGGGCTGCAGGGTTCCCAAGCGGAATATGAGTTGCTGTTCTTGCAACCTTCGGGTGGCATCATTGTGGCACTGCAGGACGCCAATGATGGACATGTCGTCTGAGGAATGGGAGGGGTGGTTAAAATGGTTCGTGACTGGGAGGTGCAGTTGTTTACTGTGAACCGAGCGGAGGTGTTCTCCAAAGCGGTCCCCAAGCCTCCGCTCGGTTTCCCCAATATGGAGGAAGCCACACCGGGTACAATGGATACAGTATACCACATTGGCAGATGTGCAGGTGAACATCTGCTTAATATGGAAAGTCATCTTGGGGTCTGGGATGGAGGTGAGGGAGGAGGTGTGGGGGCAAGTGTAGCATTTCCTGCGGTTGCAGGGGAAGGTGCCGGGTGTGGTGGGGTTGGAGGGGAGTGTGGAGCGGATAAGGGAGTCACAGAGAGAGTGGTCTCTCCGGAAGGCAGACAAGGGTGGGGATGGAAAAATGGCTTGGGTGGTGGGGTCGGATTGTAGATGGCGGAAGTGTCGGAGGATGGTGGGGTGGTATGTGAGAACGAGGGGGATCCTCTTGGGACGGTTGTGGTGGAGGCGGGGTGTGAGGGATGTGTTGTGGGAAATGCGGAGACGAGGTCAAGGGCGTTCTCGACCACTGTGGGGGGAAAGTTGTGGTCCTTGAAGAATGTGGACATCTGGGATGTTTGGGAGTGGAATGCCTCATCCTGGGAGCAGATGCAGCTGAGGCGGAGAAATTGGGAATAGGGGATGGAATTTTTGCAGGAGGGTGGGTGGGATGAGGTGTATTCTGGGTATCTGTGGGAGTTAGTGGGCTTGAAATGGACATCAGTTTCTAGCTGGTTACCTGAGATGGAGACTGAGAGGTCCAGGAAGGTGAGGGATGTGCTGGAGATGGCCCAGGTGAACTTGAGGTTGGGGAGGAAGGTGTTGGTGAAGTGGATGAACTGTTCTGGCTCCTCTGGGGAGCAAGAGGCGGCACTGATACAGTCATCAATGTAACAGAGGAAGAGTGCACAAATTGGCTGCTCCATTTGCCTGCATTTGACTGGTTCACAAAAGCAACTTATTAATTATCAAGCTCTGTGATACATCTTGAGGATATGAAGTTATTTCCTTAAAAGGGTAAAATCATGATAGACTGTTATGCAGCATTTGAAATGTTTGGAACCCATTGCTGTGGAATCTACTCTGATCCCAGTAGATTAAATAATCTTCATTATCATGAGTCATGGGGTCACGCATTTAAGGCAGAGATAAGGAGGAATGCCTTTCCACAGAGAATAGTGAATATGTGGACTCCTTTACCACAGAGGGCTGCTGAGGGTATGTTGTTAAGTGTATTCAAGGCTGAGATTGGTAGATTTTTGATCAGCAAGGGAATCAAGGGTCATGGGGTGGGGGGGGGGGGGGAACGGTGGGGTGGAGGGGAATAGGAAAGTGGAGTTGAGAATTATGAGATAAGCCATGATCTTATTGAATGTTGAAGTAGACTCAGGAGGCTGAGAACCATTGTCTGCCCCAATGTCTTATGGTCTTATTATACCTCCATATTACACAATTACACAATTACTGCCAATTTAAAGTTTAGAAATAGGCCATTCAACCAGTCTGTTTATGCTGAACATGAGTCTTTTCCTACCTTTAACTTAATTTATCTGTTGTACTGACTGTCTCCCTCCTCCTCTTATCTTGCTTCTCTTCAAATGTATCTTTGCTATTTACCTCAACAACTTCATTCTTTTTGACTTATATTGATTCGCTGGGTAAAGACGTTCCTTCTGAATTATTTTAATGAACTTATTAGTGATGATCTTAATTTATGACTCCTAAAATTGTGCTGTAATGGAGCAAATGC
The DNA here is from genome assembly GCF_030684315.1 of Stegostoma tigrinum. Taxonomy (NCBI): domain Eukaryota; kingdom Metazoa; phylum Chordata; class Chondrichthyes; order Orectolobiformes; family Stegostomatidae; genus Stegostoma; species Stegostoma tigrinum. Next base: position 26,895,140 of record NC_081382.1, read on the forward strand.
TTAGAATGGAATTTCCAAGGATAAAGAAGGGAAGCATTAGGCATAAGGTTTTAGGAGGGAGGTAGTTTCTTACACAGAGGTGAGTTGCCAATCTTAGCCGTGTCTGTACAGAATAATTGGCCCGAATGCAAAGATGGCCATCAAAATGGCCACCCACAACTATGCAAATTGGATCAGTACCATCAGTTAATGGTGGTCAATATCTCTAAGCCATAACATGTTTGCGTACTATAGTCAGTGTCATCTGTGCATGTGCAAATACAGAGCTAAATGAGAAGATTTCTAATGCTGTGCATGGTAGCTACATATTTCGATTTAATCTATAGGTTAATTCTGCTGTAGGATCGGTGTCTACCAGAGGGCAACCACCTCCCTGAGAGAAAGAGGGAAAATTCAAAGTGAGTTATTTAGACAGGGAGTCATGGATGGGATTTGCCTGGGACAAATTCATAGTTTCCAAAGTGGCAGAAAAAATAAGGAGTGATAATGGGAACTGCAGATGCTGGATGATTCCAAGATAATGAAATGTGAGGCTGGATGAACACAGCAGGCCCAGCAGCATCTCAGGAGCACAAAAGCTGATGTTTCGGGCCTAGACTCTGATGAAGGGTCTAGGCCCGAAACGTCAGCTTTTGTGCTCCTGAGATGCTGCTGGGCCTGCTGTGTTCATCCAGCCTCACATTTCATTATATAGAAAAAATAAGGAAGTGCCTTTATCAAGAAATAAGTAAAATGTAATTTGAGTTAAAGTCATGGGCAAGAACAAGTCAGAAATATTTTTCATCCACATCAAGTTGGTCTGTTGCATAAAAGGGTAATTATGGAGATGTGCCCACAACTGTTCTCAGTATCTTCCTGTGGTGTTTGCTGTGCCAAATCACAGTTGCACAACCCATTATGGAGCATCCAACTGTCTCCTTGAAAAAATGTCTGTTGTATGGAGTAAGTGCTCATGGCAAAGTCCAAAACAATTTAGTGTTTGGGTAAGAACCAGCAAATGGGATGGAAATAAACAACCATTTGTCTCTGAGAGACAGGCCATTGTCTGCAGAGTCAAGAATGTCCTTCTTAAAGAGTACTCCTGTCAGAAGCTCCACTTCAGATGATCAAGTTCTTTTTCTAAAAAAAGTAGACAGACTCTTCTTGGTAATGGAAACAAAGAGCCAACACTTTGGAGTAAGTGGATGGCTTTTACCAAATTGTTTGTTGTCATCTTATTATCACAAGAAATCATAGACTTTTTAAGACTGGTTAAATCCATTAGTGGGGCACGCAGTCCAGGCTATCACTCGCAAATCTTACTGTCACGAGAGTCTGAGTTTTGAAGTTGTCCTTTAACTTGTGGCTCATCGTCCAGAGTGCAAGTGTATGAAAAATTACTGATCATTGAGGCCAGATGTGTTGTGCAAGGATCTAAATGAGTTAATTCTAAGGAGAGCATTAAACACTATGCAATATGAAGATGTCATATGGACTTGGGGGAGAACAGCTTAGAATTTTGAAGGAATAAGACTTACCTTCTGGGTTTTCCTTGCAGTCTCTGTAACAATGACTATCAGATCAATATAACTTGTACCTAATTGCCAGCATACCATAAACTAAATCATGTTGCAAACAAGAACCTGTTGTCATTAGACTGCCAAATGGTCTTCCTCTGCTACATTAAACTGAGCAAGTCTGTAGATTCCTATCAGGAGAGAGGATCGTAGCAGAACATTTTACAAAATGCTCACACAACATTCTGACTAGTGATGAAGATTCAACTTACAACAAGAGGGACTCATCAAACTAAGAAGCTCTTCAATTGTTTTGGAAGGATGAAGGAAAGCTTAACAATAAATGACCAGCATATACTTTTCAAGTTCTCCGAATAACCTTATTTCTGATGGGTGGCTAATCAACAGTAGTGATATGAGAATGGTACATGCAAATAGAGAACTTAAGGAAGTGACCACACATTTTTAAAAGAAGAACAGGAAGGTTCTCCTGGTGTTCTGGCCAACAATTATCCTCCAATTGTCTCCTGGTCTGTTATTTCATTGTTGTTTGTGGAACTTTGTTATGTACAAACTGACTGCTGCATCTTCCGTCATTGCAACAGTGTCTACATTTAAAAGTTATTTCATTGTTTGCAAAACATCTTCAGGTGTCTGGATGTTATGAAATTTCCCATATAAGTGCAAGATATTCTTCTAACTCAATATTCTTCTCAGACAGCCCCATAACTAAGTGTGTTAAACCAGCGAATTCTTAATCTCTGCCATGTTAGGAGTGATTTTCAATCAATAAGGCATTATCAGTGAAATTCTTTCTTATTTGAGAAAGGTAAAGTGATTCTGTTGCTTCATAAGACATAGGAGTGGAAGTAAGGCCATTTGGCCCATCAAGTCCACCCCGCCATTTAAATCATGGCTGATGGGCATTTCAACTCCACTGCCCTGCACTCTCCAGGTAGCCCTTAATTCCTTCTGAGATCAAGAATTTGTCGATCTCTGCCTTGAAGGCATCTAAAAAAAACGTCCCGGCCTCCACTGCACTCTGTGGCAATGAATTCCACAAGCCCACCACTCTCTGGCTGAAGAAATGTCGTCTCATTTCCGCTTTAAATTTACCCCCTCTAATTTTAAGGCTGTGCCCATGGGTCCTGGTCTCCCCACCTAACGGAAACAACTTTCCAGCGTCCACCCCTTCTAAACCATACATGATCTTGTAAGTTTCTATTATATCTCCCCTCAACCTTCTAAACTCTAATGAGTACAATCCCAGGATCCTTAGCCGTTCATCATACGTTAAACCTACCATTCCAGAGATCATCTGTGTGAATCTCCGCTGGACACGCTCCAGGGCTAGTATGTCCTTCCTGAGGTGTGGACCCCAAAATTGGACACAGTATTCTAAATGGGGCCTAACTAGAGCTTTATAAAGTCTCAGAAGCACATCGCTGCTTTTATATTCCAACCCTCCTGAGATAAACGACAACATTACATTCACTTTCTTAATTACGGACTCTACCTGCAAGTTAACCTTTAGAGAATCCTGGACCAACACTCCCAGATCCCTTTGTACTTCTGCTTTACAAATGTTATCACCATTTAGAAAATAGCCCATGCCTGTATTCATTTTTCCAAAGTGCAAAACCTCACATTTGTTCACGTTGAATTTCATCAGCCATTTCCTGGACCACTGTCCTAAACTGTCTAAATCTTTCTGCAGCTTCCCCACCTCCTCAGTACTACCTGCCTGTCCACCTATCTTTGTATCATCAGCAAACTTCGCCAGAATGCCCCCAGTCCCTTCATCCAGATCATTAATATATAAGGTGAACTGCTGCGGCCCCAACACTGAACCCTGCGGGACACCACTCGTCACCGGTTGCCATTTTGAAAAAGAGCCTTTTATCCCAACTCTCTGCCTTCTGTCAGACAGCCAATCCTCAATCCAAGCCAGTAGCTCACCTCGAACACCATGGGCCCTCACCTTACTCAGCAGCCTCCTGTGAGGCACCTTATCAAAGGCCTTTTGGAAGTCTAGATAGACAACATCCACTGGGTTTCCCTGGTCTAACCTACTTGTTACCTCTTCAAAGAATTCTAACAGGTTTGTCAGGCACGACCTCCCCTTACTAAAACCATGCTGACTTGTTCTAATCTGACCCTGCACTTCCAAGAATTTAGAAATCTCATCCTTAGCGATGGATTATAGAATTTTACCAACAACCGAGGTTAGGCTAATCGGCCTATAATTTTCCATCTTTTGCCTTGATCCTTTCTTAAACAAGGGGGTTACAACAGCAATTTTCCAGTCATCTGGGACTTTCCCTGACTCCAGTGACTTTTAAAAGATCGTGACCAAAGCCTCCGATATTTCCTCAGCCACCTCCCTCAGAACTCTATGATGTAGCCCATCGGGGCCAGGAGATTTATCAATTTTTAGACCTTTTAGCTTTTTTAGCACTTTCGCTTTTGTAATGCCTACCAGACTCAACTCTGCCCCCGGCTCTCCCTAATTGTTGGGATACTACTCATGTCTTCCACTGTGAAGACTGACACAAAGTACTTATTAAGTTCTTCAGCTTTTTCCTTGTCTCCCATCACTAGCCTTGCAGCATCAATTTTGAGTGGCTCAGTGTCTACTTCTGCCTCTCGTTTGTTTCTTATGTATTGAAAGAAGCTTTTACTATCATTTCTAATATTACTAGCTAGCCTACCTTCATATTTGATCCTCTCCTTCCTTATTACTCTCTTTGTTATCCTCTGTTTGTTTTTGTAGCCTTCCCAATCTTCTGATTTCCCAGTTCTCTTGGCCACTTTATAGGCTGTCTCTTTATCTTTGATATATTTCCTGACTTCCTTTGTCAGCCATGGCTTCTAATCCTACCCCGTAAACCTTTCTTTCCTTGGGGATGAACCTCTGTACTGTGTCCTCAATTACACCCAGAAACTCCTGAGATTGTTGCTCTACTGTTTTCCCCGCTCCGCTCTGCTTCCAGTCGATTTTCATCAATTCCTCTCTCGTGCCCCTGTAATTACCTTTATTTAATTGTAACACCATTACATCCAATTTTGCCTTCTCTCTTTCAGACTGCAGACTGAACTCTACCATATTATGATCGCTGCCTCCTAAGTGTTCCCTTACTTTAAGGTCTTTTATAAAGTCAGGCTCATTACAGAGCACCAAGTCCAGAACAGCCTGCTCCCTTGTGGGCTCCATCACAAGCTGTTCCAAAAAGCCATCCTGTAAACGTTCCATGAATTCCCTTTCTTTGGATCCACCAGCAACACTATTCTCCCAATCCACCTGCATATTGAAGTCCCCCATGATCACTGTGACCTCACGTTTCTGACATGCCCTATCTGTTTCCTGGTGCATCTTGCGCCGCTGGTCCTGATCCCTGTTAGGAGGTCATACATAACTCCCATTATGCTTTTTTTGCCTTTGTGGTTCCTCAACTCCACCCACACAGACTCCACATCCTCTGATCCTATGTCATTCAGTGTCGTAGATTTAATTTCATTCTTAACTAACAAGGCAATCCCGCCCCCTCTGCCCACCTCCCTGTCTTTTCAATGTGTTGTGAATCCTTGGATGTTTAACTGCCAGTCCTGAACTCCCTGCAACCATGTCTCTGTGACGCCTACCACATCATAATCATTCAAGATGATTTGTGCTGTTAATTCATCTACTTTGTTGCAAATAAATTGAGCATTTAGATAAAGTGCCTTAATGGTAACTTTCTTATCATTATTAGAGAGATTGGAAATCCTAAGATGTCTTAAGCTATCTTTAAAAAGTGACTATAGAAATCCATACAAAGTTATCCATAGAAAGTGACTAAGACCCACTCTTATAAATAATGAATCTTCAACTCATCATTCCCACAATTCTTTTAGTAGATCAGTGGTAAAGGAAAATAACCAGATTCTATTATTTTGTAAAATGTGCCTTTCTCCTTCTCCGTTACAATACGTATTTTGGGCAGGTCAAGAATATCAGAGGAAGAATCATTCTTAAGGCCACGTGCCGTAGTGCCTAGTAGAACTTAAAAATAAATTTTAAAAAGATATGGTACACTTATTTTTTTAAAAAAACAAACCTCTTTGGGTGGTGGGTAATAAAATTTGCAGTGTCTATATGTGGAACAGCTTTTAAAGTTTGGAATTAAAGTAATTCAGAAAAGAATTTCCATGTCAGAAAATTCATAAAACATGCACAACACTAATTCCTGCCAATTAAAGGGAAGCACAGTTTGCAATCACGGAGGGGATTACAGTTTATGTTTTACCACCAACTAGGAGAGTGTGATCTGTGATAAACAGAGCATATTAGTTTAAATAATACACCAATGGGCAGGCAGCTGCACAAGGGACTATGACAGCTAAAGGCAGGTGACTGCTGATACAAACTAATTGGTCTTCCGACATTTGAGGTTGCTGCAAAGGCTGGCTCTAGAAATGCTGAGGAAATGTAAACTCCAGACTGGCAGAGCTCCAGCCTTACTAATTAGTCATCTCGTTAACTCTTCTCATTGTGTTTTCTAATTAAATTGTTGAGGAGCCTTCACAAAACTGAAGGTGAGAAAAGTTAATTTATTTATTTTGAGCTATTTGTAGCTGCACAATAAAATGATGGGGCAAACGTTTTATCCAGGATGTTTTATTAAGGTGCAGTGATGTTCTTTTTTAAAAAAAGTGCCTTAAAGCGCTTTATTTTCCATCTGTATTGAATGCATAATCTAACATTGGGAAGCAGGCCAGAATCCAGGGTTCTCCCCTTGGAAGGGGAACAGAATTTTGTATGTCTTCACTGGTCCTTGAAAAGACTGTATCTTTGTATTTTACTGTATTTTTGATTGTGGACTGAAATGGGAAAGTGACTGTTGAAAACCAGGAAGGGATTGTTACACTTTTAAAAAAGCAAGTTACTATGTACATTGACATGGGGGTGATGTTCTCTAAACAACTGTTCAGAGGTGTGATTAGACACCTCTGGAAATTGAACCCTGGGCCTCCTGGCTCAGAGGTCTCAACATTATAATGGTGCCACAAGTGTCCTCCCCAAGCATTGGGGGATGTTTATTAAAGATGAGCGGGAACTGGGATGTGTTCAAAGGATGATTCAATTGGCAACCAGTCTGATTGGTTTGTGGAGTGGTGACCAGTTGTGAATGACAAAGGTCTTCTGCCTACCCACACCTGTTTAATTGGCTGCCAGGTAGTTGAACAACCTAGGGGTGGAAAAGAGATAGTAAATCTTCGGACCTCTGGAACGGGAGCTGCAATCTTTTCTCTTTTTCTCAAAAAAATTAAAGCATGAAGAAAGCAAGTTTATTTTACCTTACAAAATAAAATCAAAATATTGTGGATGCTGGAAATCTGAAACAAACAAAATACTGGAGAAACTCAGCAGGTCTGGCAACCCCTGTGGAGAGAAAAACAATGTTTATGTTTTGCGCTCGATATGACTCTTCTTGAAAAAACTTGTCTAGAAATCCAAGGCTTCTGGCTTCCATTCTTCTTCAAAAGTGCCTCAAAGGTGAACCCATCCAGACTTGTACCATGTACACATTTTATTGAATAGTAAGACCAAAATTATGGGCTTTAAGATGTGTTGTGAAGAATATTCTGTTCAAATGTAGAAAAACATCCTCTTTATAGAATCTCTGTAGAGGCCATTTAGCCCAGTGAGTCTGCACAGACCTTTTGAAGAGCATCCCACCCGAGCCAGTAGTGAACCTATCAGCAGCAATTGTGGGAGAGAGCCAACCTGTGCTTGGAGAAGCAGCTTCTCAGAGATTCTGTCAACTAAATGTAAATACAATCCCGTGATTTGAATTTTCCGAGGCATTTTGCCCTGTGCTTGGTTGTATTTTGGGTGATGCTATGTGGCCTGTGGGCTTGTGCCCTACCACCCGTAAGATCATGAAGCCAGGTGATTTGCACTTTTTGTAAGCTCTCTCCCACGTACTGTTTTCTGAAACTGTTCTGAAATCTCTCTCTCTTTAAATAATATGCTGTTTTTTTTATTCCCCCTACTGTACTGGAAATGTCACATTTTCCCGCATTGTACTTTGTCTGCCAAATTTTTTTCCACTCACTTAATCTATGTTGCTAAGCAGACTCATAATGATTTCCTTGCAACTTTTTTTAACTAACTTTGTATCATCAGAAAATTTAGCAATCATACTTTCAGTCCCTTCATTCGTTATTTTATCTAGATATAAAATAACTGGGAACCCAAATCTGATTCTACCAAAACTAATTCTAATTCTGATCTCCAGAACTAAGGTAACCTTTCTATATGGTACTGATGCCAACCATACCTAACAAAGACACGCTCTTCATCTTTACCTTACTTCCCGAATGTCACAGACCCTTGGACATTCGGGTCTTAGTCTTTGTAATAGCTACTAGATAATACAAACGTTCGGTGCAATCAAATACAGGGCCTTTAGTCATGCCTTTTTATTACTTTTGCCAAGTTGGTGATGCTCCCAGTGGGAAGCCCTTGGAAGTAACTCCCTTCCTACCTGTGTTAAGCCATGCTGACCAGGTTGGTTGCTTTCCTGTGTCTTTCCCTGCAGATCAGAAAATGGTGGCAGAGACAGAATTGAGGGGTCTTTTAGCAGTTAATTGTCAACTCAAGGGTCTCTGTTGCCTGAACAATGGGCAGATTGCCTGATACTTTACCCACACCCCCATAATATTATGGGAGTGACTGGTAGTGTCAAGGCCAAAGCTGGATGGGTTGACCATATTTTCCACTCACAAACTTCAAATACGCTAAAGAGATTTATAATATTTATCCTTGTTTTGAACTAAAGACCGATGAGCCTGATATCAGTGGTGGGTAAATTGTTGGGAGGACTTATGAGGGACAGGATATGCATGGATTTATAAAGGCAAGGACTGATTAGGGATAGTCAACATGGCTTTGTGCATGGGAAATTGTGTCTCACTAACTTGTTTGAGGTTTTTTGTGGAGGTGATGAAGAAGATTAATGAAGGGAAGCCGGTAAACATTGTCTATATGGACTTCAGCAAAATGTTTGACAAGGTTCTGCACAATGAACTGGTCACCAAGGTTAGATCAAATGGAATACAGGGACGGCTAGCTATATGGATGCAATATCAGCTTGAAGATAGGAGACAGAGGGTGGCGGTGGAGGGTTGTTCTTTTGGACTGGAGGCTTGTGATCAGCAGTGTGCCACAAGGATCGGTACTGGGTCCACTGCTTTTTTTTATTTAGAGAAATGGTTTGAATGTGAACGTGGGAGGGAACGGTTAGTAAGTTTCCAGAAAACACCAAAATTGGTGGTGTAGTGGCAGGGAAGAAGGTTATCTCGGAATAACCGGACCTTGAACAGTTGGGCCAATGGGTCGAGGAGTAGCAGATGGAGTTTAATTTCGATAAATGTGAGGTGTTGAATTTTGTTAAGGCAAACCAGGGCAAGGTTTATACACTTAATGGGAGGGTCGTGGGGTGTGTTACCAAACAGAGATCTTGGGGTGCAGGTTCATAATTCCTTGAAAGTGGAATCCCAGGTAGGCAGGATGGTGAAGGTGGCATTTTGTATGCTTGATTTATTGGTCAGTGTGTCGAGTATAGGAGTTCAGATGTTATGTTGGGGCTGTACACATCGTTGGTTAGGCGATTTTTGGAATACTGCTTTCAATTCTGGTCTCTTGGTTGTAGGAAAGATGTTAAACTTGAAAGGGTTCAGAAAAGATTTACTTTAGATGTTGCCAGGTTGGAGGGTTTGAACTGTTGGGAGAGGCTGAATAGGCTGGGGCTATTTTCCCTGGAGCATCAGAGAATGAGGTGTGACCTTATATAAACTTATAAAATAATAGGAGGCAAGGATTCGGTAATTAGTCTAGGGCTTTTCTCTAGGGAAGGAAGTCCAAAATTAGATGGCACAAGTTTAAGATGAGGGGGGTAAGATTTAAAAGGGATGTTTGGAATAAGCTGCCAGAGGAAGTGTTGAAAGCTGGTAGAATTACAACATTTAAAATCTTCTGGATGAGTACATGAATAGGAAAGTTTTAGAGAGATATGGGCCAAATGCTGCCAGATGGGACTAGAATAAGTTAGGATATCAGGTTGGCATGGATGAGTTGGACTGAAGCATCTTTTTTCGTGCTGTAATCTCTAACTCGGTAACACAAAAATAAACAATAAACCTCAGCAATAAACCCAAACAAACAGAGAAAACGGGCTCAGAAACCATAACCACTCTCCCCTACATCAAAGACATTTCCGAAATGACTGCCAGGCTACTCGGACCTCTTGGCATCAGGGTAGCCCACAAACCCACCAACACATTAAAACAGCAGCTAATGAACTTAAAAGACCCTATATAGACAACAAACAAAACGAATGTCATCTACAAAATACCTTGCAAGAACTGTGACAAACACTACATTGGACAAACTGGCAGAAAGCTAGCCACCAGAATACATGAACATCAACTAGCCACAAAACGACATGACCCACTATCACTCGTATCCTTACATGCAGATGAGGAAGGACACCACTTTGATTGGGACAACACATCCATCCTAGGACAAGCCAAACAGAGACACACACGAGAATTCCTAGAAGCATGGCATTCCAACCGGAACTCCATCAACAAACACATTGATTTGGAGCCAATCTACCATCCCCTGAGGAAAAAGAACAGGAAATGACATCACCAACCCAAGGAAACCTAACCAGATAAATAGAAAGCGGGACATGACACCAGCGCTTTGTCAGAGGCTCACTGATGATGTTACCTAGAATGGTGACGAAACATCTGAAAACTAACCTTCCAGCTCAGCGAGCAAACTCACATCCAGAACCTCATCCTGAGCTACAAATCTTCTCAAAACTCACTAACAGAAATAAATTGATGGAGTTGAATGGAAGGAGAAGAGAAACTGGTGCATTGACTGGTTGGATTTGAAATGGCTTTTTCACACGCTATCCTGCATTATAAGAGTATTTGCAAACAGTCAAATATTAATGAAGTGAGTGTCAGAAGACTGAGACGGTGCCAGTTTAATAGAGTGTTTTGCAGAGATTGTAGTAATGAAAATGAAGATTGGCTAGAAACCAGCACAACTGATTCCCAATATTCTCCTCTACAGTCCTGAGTGAATTGACTTGTGTTTATCTGGATTACAGCCCATGAGTATTCATTGTGTCTCAAAACCCTACTCCCCAAAGAAAATCTGTCTTTTCACGTTAGAGCCAAGAGCGGTTCACTGCCTTTTAATTCTCTTTCCTACCACCTCCAGGGCCCCACAATGCACCAGCATGTCAATGTTTGGCTCCCATGAAACTACCGATAGAAGTAGTTTCAGATTTGAGAAACAGTGCTTTATGGAAGTTGTAGAGTTTGTTCTCCAGGCCATTGAATTAGCCAAATTTATTTGAATCTGGAGTTTAGCTGTCATAATTTGTTTCTGGGGAGGGAAGGGGCTCTTACACCCCAGTGATAGTGTCATAATGTCTAAACAGATTGATAAGGAAGTATCTGTAATCGGTTTCAGGAATTCAGCAATGCCTGATGGAAATGAATTTGTATGGTAATTTGCTGAAACAGCCGTTACACAAAACTACACAAAGGTGTATTGGACCTTCAGCGAAGATACCAGAGCCTACAGTTGTACTGTGGCGTTTAATTTATCGGTAATTTAAAATGAAGTATGCATCTATTATTTTTACATGGGGATTCTATTGTGTATTTGAGGCATCTACTTAAACAAACACAAGATGTAAATAATCATTAATGATTTCTAATCAGCAGGATTCAACACAGTCAGCCTTTATTTTAAAGAAAGCAGAAATTGGCTTCAGCCATTTTGATTGAAGGATTGCAGTGCAAATAAGTAATTCTGCTACACTGTTTTCAAGTTGTATGCTATTGCTGATCAGCTGCTGTGATTTTGAACACATCATTGTGGAATACTAGCTCAGCACAGTATGTCAGATGTTGAATTGTTTGGAAAATGAATCTGAATGGGAACAAATGTTCATTGGTTCTAGTTTGCCCGTTCACTGGAACATTTATCAGTGAGATCAGCAATGGGTTTTTTTCTACCAGAAATATAAAACAAACCACATCTCTATAACCACTGAAAAACAGCCACATTCATCAAACAGCATAAGAGACATAAATTCAAGTTTTTTACAAGAGGAATAGAGCTCAAAGTTCCATTCACTGCATTAAAATAGCCAGCTGGAACGGAAAACAAGACCTTCTATATTTTTTGTCTATATGTGGCCTTTTTAATGCCAATCACAGACAAAAGGAATGCCTACTCAGAATTCCGTCTACAAAAGTTATCTAACAAGATTTATACACTCAATTGAGTCTTCAGATGTTTCACTCTCCTCTCCAGCATGCCAATGTTTGGCTCCCATGAAGCTACCTGTGTAAGTAATTTCAGATTTGAGGAACAGTGCTTTATGGAAGTTATGGAATTTGATCTCCAGGCTATTGAATTAGTCAAATTGATTTGAATGTGGAGTTTGGCTGTCATAATTTGCATCTGGGGAGGGAGAGGGCTCTTACACCCCAGTGGTAATGTCATAATGTCTGAACAGGTTGATTAGGAAGCATCTATAATTCGTTTCAGGAATTCAGCAATGCCTGATGGAAATGAATATGTACAGTGACTGTTTCAGGACAACAGGGACTGGGTATCATACCAATTGAGGGGAATGTAGGTTAGGTTATTTTATTTTTGGATGAGAATTATTCCACGGCACAACATTGTGGGCCGAAGGGCCTGTACTGTGCTGTACTTTTCTATGTTCTATTACAGAAACATGGCCGAGGGAGGGACAGGTCTGGCAGCTCAATGTTTGGTGTTTAGATGTTGTAGTAAAGATGAAAAGGGACTCAAGAGAGGAGAGGGAGTGGTGTTTTGATTAGGAAAACATTACTGATGTACTTAGAGAAGATATTTCTGGATTGTCCAGTGAAGCTATACGGGTGGAACTTAGAAATAAGAAGAGGATGATCACCTTGATGGGTCTGAACTACAGGCCCCCTAAGAGTCAGCAGAAAACTGAGGATAAATATGTAGAAAGATCTCAAATGTAAGAATAATAGGGTTTTAACTTTCCAAACATAGACTGGGACTATCATGGTGTTAAGGGCTTGGTTGGGGAGGAATTTGGTAAATGTGTTGAAATTTTTCTCTATCAATATATAAATATATCTACTAGAAAAGGAACAAAACTTGACCTTCTCTTGGGAAATAAGGCAGGACAAGTGGCTGAAGGTGTTAGTCGGGCGCACTTTGTAAATAGTTATGATCACTGGTCCCAAACTAATAGAGTTATGAAAAAGGATTGGCCTTGTTCAAAAGTTAAAGCTCTCAATGGGATTAAGGCCAATTTTGGCAGTATGAGACAGGGATTTTCATAAGTTGAATGGGGTAAATAGTTTGCAGGTAAAGGACGACTAGCAAGTGGGAAGCTTTCAAAAGGGAGGTAACAAAATTCCAGAGACAGTATGTTCCTGTTACAGTGAAGGGTAAGACTAGAAGCAGTAGGGAACAATAGATGAAGAGAGATATTGAGGTTCTGGTCAAGAATAAGGAGGCTTATGTCAGGCATTGACAACCAGGATCAAGTGAATCTCTTGAAGAGTATAAAGGGAGTAGGGTCATTCTTAAGAGGGAAATCAGGAGGGCAAAAAGGGGATATGAGATAGGATTCTCCTTAACCTTATTTGCCAAGGCTAAGAGATCTTACAAGTGTATTAAAGGAAAAAGAGCAACTAGGGAAAGAATAGGGTCCTTTAAAGATCAAGAAGTCATCTATGTATAAAACCATAGGAGGTGGGAGAGATGTGGAGAAAGACACGGAAGCTAGGGAACTCGGGGAAATAGATATTCATGGCTTGAAAAGAGTCCACATTACAGAATAGAAGGCTCTAGAGGTCTTAAGAAGTACAAAGGAAGACAAATCTCTGGGACCTGATCAAGTGTATCCTAGGACATTGTGCGAAGTTAGGGAGGAAATTGTAGGGCCCTAGATCAGAAATTTATATCATCACCAGCCCCGGGTGTAGTGCCAGATGACTGGAAAGTGGCTAATGTTTTACTTCTATTTAATGCTACAAAGACAAGTCTGGTAATTCTAGACCAGTGAGTCTGACATCATTGGGTAAATTATTGGAGGGGATTCTGAGGGAGAGGATTTACATGCATTTGGAGAGGCAAGGATATTTAGGGATACTTAGCATGACTTTGTGTGTGGGAATTTGTATCTCACAAACTTGATCAAGTTTTTTGAGCATGTGACTGAGAAAATAGAGGTCAGAGTGGTAGGAGTTTCCTATATGGACTTTTAGTAAAGCCTTTGACAAGGTTCTGCATAGTAGACTGGGTAGTACAGTTAGATCACATGGGATTCAGGGAGAGCTTGCCAGTTGGACACAAAATTGGCTTAATAGTAGGAGACAAAGGGTGGTGGTGGAGGGTTGGTTTTCAAACTGGAGGTCTGTGACCAACAATGTTCTGCAGGAATCAGTGCAGCGTTCACTATTGTTTGACATTAATATAGACAGTTTGGATGAGAATATAGAAGCATTGTTAGCAAGTTTGCAGGCGACACCAAAATTGTTGGTAGACAGCGAGAAGGTTATCTAAAAGAACATAAGAGATCTTGATCAGACGGGCCAGTAGGCCATTGCAGATGGAGTTTAGCTTGAATAAGTGCGAGATGTTGCATTTTGGTAAGACTAACAAGGATAGGACTTGTACAGTTAATAGCAAGGCCCTGGGGAATGTTGGAGAACAGAGACCAAGAAGCTTGGGTATATAGTTCATTGGAAACTGTGTCATTGGTAGAGTGGTAAAGAAAGCATTTGGCACACTTGACTTTGTTGGTCAGACCACTGAATCATTTATTATCATGTGTATTCAATATAAAATACAGTGAAAGATTTATACCATTGACATCCATCAGTGCCATTCTCATTAACTTTAAAGAAAAATAACTTAGAGAATCCAACTTTTCTTTCTCAGCCATGACAGTCCCTCACTGGGCTTTGCTAGCCTATGCCATGCCATTGCTAGAGTCCCATGCTGGGCTACACCAGCCCATGCCATTCTGTCACAGGGTCCCCCTCCAGGCTTCACAGACTGGCCGACTCTCTAGCCATGCTGCCGCTTTGGACACCATCAAACCCACCTTCCCACTGAAAGGGTTCTCTGTAGAAGGTAAGTATAAGCAAAATTGTGAAAAAAGAGAGAAAAGAAGAGGGAAAAGAAAGAAAAAGCCATGAAGTGGACAAGTCTGGGCACAGGAGCCCAGATGCTGCCAACTCCACTGCTGTCATCTTAGATTTATTGAGTTTAGAAGTTGGGGTGACATGCTGCAGTTGTACAGGAGGTTGGTGAGGCCACTTCTGGATAACTGTGTACAGTTCTAGTTGCCCTGCTACAGGAAGGATATTATTAAAATGGAGAGGACACAAAAAAGATTTATGAGGATGTTACTGGGACTAGAGGGTTTAAGTTAATAAGGAGTGGCTGGGTAAGCTGGGACTTAGTTTCATTGGACCATAGGAAGTTGAGGAGTGACCTTTATAGAGGTTTATAAAATCATGAGGGGCATGGATAAAGTGAACAGCAAAGGTCTTTTCCTTCTGCTAGGGGAATTCAAAGCTGAAGCCATAATTTTAAGGTGGGAGGAGAAAGACTTAAAAGGGACCTGAGGGGCAACTTTTTCATGCAGCAGTTGGTTCATGTGTGGAGTGAACTGTCAGAGAAAGTGGTGGCTGCAGGTACAGGTACAAGATTAAAGAGACATTTGGTCAAGTACGTGAATACGAACGGTTTCAAAGGATATAGGCCAAACGCAGGCACATGGGACTAGTTTAGTTTGGGAAACTTAGACATCATGGATGAGTTTGGACTGAAGTGTCTGTTTCCTTGCTGTATGGCTCTAAGACAACTCTAATATGTGTGCCCCTATAGTCACAGATTATGATTACCCAGGCTGTTACATACACAGTGTTCATGTGGGCTAAAGGGAGGTCTTCTGGGGTAGACTAATGACCATGTGGGAGACAGAGGTAGACCCTGATAAACAGAGTGAGGATTAACACCATTTCAGGCATAATTACTTGCAACAGTATCAGAACTATAATGAAAGTTTGAAAGTCGATCAGTGTGCCATTGTAATTATCACAAGAACATCTGGACAAGTAATTATTCACATAGTGAAGACTGTCATATTGTGGAGTCTCTTCAGACCACTGGTGCTTAAAGAGGTAAACATTGACCATTAATATGGCTCCATTTAAAATTGTCCTGCCAGGCTTTTAAAATCCTGTTTTTATTGTGTTACAGTCCTTACCAAGTACACATAATAAATTTGCAAAACAAAAGTATAGACCAAAAAAATCAAGTGTGTGAGGATGCAAATGGACCAAAATAGATTCCTGCAGAATAAACTTCTCAGATGAAGTTTGTTTATTTGTAGATTATTCTAAGTAATCAACTAAGAGAACCTCTAAAATGTATTAAAATATTTTTGAAATCAAACCACTTCTTGATGGCAAATAATTCTACTCAATGTACCTTGACATCTTTTCAGTGCATAACACTTTATCAAGATGTACAAGCACTAAATAACTTATTGTAAACTCAGGAAATATATTTGACAGCTCTTGATTCTGAAATAAAATGGGGGAAGGTAAACAGCTACGTATAGCAAGCTCTCTTGCTGAATAGAACATGTTCAGAATGAATGGTGAGAATCTGTGGTCGGGACATGAGGGAAATCGCAGCAGCATTGAAAATGGCAAGGTTCCTTCTTATATTGATCATTATTTTTATACATACACCAGCAATACTCTTTTTGATATACTAGTAGAAACATTATAACTGATATCTATGGATTCTTAGACATTAAGCGCTATTGTGATTATATTCTGTCTCTGCAACTGTCACTCGACTATAGTTACTTCTTTTTTCCTACAAGGTCAGCATCAATTGGTTGAAATTCCTACTCAGCCAAAGCAAAAGAAAGCTTTCCAGCCATTGTTATTCAAGTCACCACCTAATACTTGGCTGACTGTGATTTTCTTGAAAATGAAATAACAGAAGGTTGGTGAGTATGGAAATACATATCATTTGAAGGGGGTTCATTAATCTCGATACCTCCCTTTTCTTTCATAATACAGAATATTTTACTTGCTCATACTGACTCTTTTGATGCCAAGTATTTTGGGGACCATTTAAAATATTTGGAAACCAACTGGAAAGCCCTGCAGTGAGTAGCCTCAGGTTAAAAAATTAGCATTAGACCTACTCCCTGCAAGCCAAATACAGAAAACACTGCCCAAATGAAGACAGCAAGAGCTGCAGCTGCTAGAGTCAGAGTCAATACAGTTTGAAGCTGGTGGAACACAGCAGGTCAGGCAGCATCAGAGCAGAAAAGCTGATGTTTCAGGTTTACAATGTTCATCAGGACTCACAGGGAAGTAAGGGAGCTTGGAAATAAATGAGGGTGTTGGAGATTGTTGGGTTGGTGATAGGTAGATGCAGGTAGTGGAGATTGGTCAATGGAAGGGTGGGCTGGATAGATAAGAAAGAAAATGGTTAGGTCAGGGAGGTGGGGATGAAAGGGAGGGTTAGATGGGATGAGGCTGTTGGGGGGGGGGAAATAGGGAGATTTTGAAATTGGTGACTTCTATGCTGAGGTGATTGGGCTGTAAGATCCTGAGGTGGAATACGAGACGTTGTTCCTCCAGTTTGCATGTGGCGCCATTGTTACACTGGAGGAGGCTCAGGATGGATATTTCACCAAGGAAGTGGGAGGGTAAGTTAAAATGGCTGGCAACCAGAAGTTGGTGTTGATTATAGCATACAAGTGCAGATGTTCTGTGAATTGGTCACTAAGTCTGCACTTGGTCTTATGATGTAGAGGAGACCACATTGGGAGCAACAGATACAGTAGACCAGGTTAGAGGACATACAGGTGAATGCCTGTCAGATTTGCAAAGATTATTTGGGATGACAGGGGAGGTGTAGGGTCAGGTCTAGCACCTCCAGCATTCGCAGGGAAAAGTACCGGGTGTGGTGGGGTTAGTGGCGGTGAAGCACATGAGGGAGTAGTAGAGTGAGTGGTAACCAACTCAGCACTGACATTTATTTCAAACCTACTGACTCCCACAGCTACCTTGACTACATGTTCTCTCACCCACCCTCCTGCAAGAATGCGATCCCTTACTCCCAATTCCTCCACATCCACTGCATCTGCTCCCAAGACGAAGCATTCCATTCCCGGATATTCCTCAGTCCTCCTATTTCAAGGACTGCAACTTACCCCCACCATCCATCATAATGTCCCCAACCTCATCACTTATTTTCTGCACTTCTGCCCTCAAACCATTTCACTACCCCTCCACGCTCCCCCCCCCCAACAAAAATAAGCAGAGTCCCCCTGGTCATTACATACCACCACATCAACCTCTACATCTAGCGCATTATCCTCCACCACTTCCAGCACCTGCAATCCAACCCCACCCTGTAGATTACAGACCTGAGTAAAAGCTATGCAGGGGTTCTTTCATTAATTGCACTCAATGATCATTTCCAGGCACTTGCCACCCAAGCAAAGAACTCTGGACTTACCATTTGCTCATGAAAATTTAATGATAAGTATCAGGCCATCTGGGAAGATGATACCTCAAGTCAGCCACTGTATTGTAGCTACCTAATGTCAGGAAACCCAGCTTTGCATTCACAAGTTGCCTATATGGGCTTCAGAAGCGCATTTGAGAAGGTTCTGCATAGTAGACTGGTTAGCAAGATTAGATCATAACAGAATCCAGAGGGAAGCTAGCCCATTGGATATAAAATTGACTTGAAGGTAGGGGACAGTGGGTGGTGGTAGAGGGTTGTTTTTGGATCGAAGGCTTGTGACCAGCAGTGTGCTGCAAGGATCAGCGTTGGGCCGACTGCTTTTCATCATTCAAATAAATAGTTTGGACGTGAATGTAGGAGGAATGGTTGATAAGTTTGCAAATGACACCAAAATTTAAGTGTAGTAGACAGAAGAAGGTTATCTCCGACAACAATAGGACTTTAATCAAATGGGCCAAGAAGTGGCAGATGGAGTTTAATTTAGATTAATACGAAGAGTTGCCTTTTGTTAAGGCAAATCAGTGCAGGTGCTTAGTTCCTTTAAAGTGGAGTCGCACGTGGACAGGATGGTGAAGAAGGCATTTGATGTGCCTGTACAAAATATTGGTAAGCCACTTTTAGAACACTGTTCAATTCTGGTCTCCCTGCTATAATAAAGATGTTGTTAAACTTGAAAGGGTTCAGAAAAGGATGCTGAGCTATAGGGAGAGGCTGAAGAGGCTTGAGCTTTTTTACCTAGAGCATCAGAGGCTGAAGGGTGATGTTACAGAGGTTTATAAAATCATGAGGGGTATGGATAGAGTGAACAGCGAGGCCTTTTTCCCCCAAGCTGGGTTGTCCAAAACCACTTGGTATAAGTTTAAAGGTGGGAGGGCAATTTAAAAGGAACCTAAGGGGCAAGGTTTTCACGCACAGGGTGGTCAATGTATGGAACAAGCTGCCAGAAGTAATGGAGGCTGGTACAATTACAGCATTTAAAAGGCATCTGGATGGGTACATGAATAGGAAGGATGTAGAGGGATAAATGTTGGCAGATGGGACTAGATCAGTTTAGGATATCTGGTCAGCACAGACGAGTTAGATCAAAGAGTCTTTCTGTACTGTGTAACTCTTTGACTCTAAGTGAAAATGTAGTCTGGAAGAAGAAACAAATTCAGCTCATACAAAATTTCAAAATGCACAGACAATTCAAACAACCAGTAATACTTGAGAGTTTCTAAAACATACAAATATTTGAGGCAGCTTTTTTGAAACAACGTTTCAGAAAAGAAGTAGAAAATAGAAAAATAATGTGTGAAATACACTATCCCTGACTGAAGGCAAGCAACTGGACTGAAAGTTCCATCACGTGCTGATAGGAAGCAAACATAGGCCATATCATAGTTGATATGAACATTTAACTTTCCACTTCTGGGTTCCATAAGCCTTAATACACGAGCGTAACAAAATTGATGAATTCAGATTTGAAATTTTCAATTGCTCTATTTTGACAATGTGCATTCAGGCTTTCAATATCCTTAAAAATGAGTCTAGATTGTAAGAGTTCTCTTTCCAGTGAGAAAATCAACATCCTCTAGTTGATACACATCCTTAGCAGCACAACGGCTATTGTCTGTTGCATTCCATTCAGTTGCTTTTCTTTTAAACTGGCTTCAAATTAAGTGTTGAAACAACATTTATCATTAAATAAACATTAACGTGAAGGAGAACAGGATAAAGCACATAATTGGAAGGTTAGTAAATTAAAGCTTTTATAGTCCTTTAAAACAATAATGCTCTGTAAAAACAATTTGCATGGCAATTTTTAAGAAAGCAAGCAATTAGCTACCAGATATTTCTTCAGATAATCTGTGTTCTTTTTATTTAAGTAAAATTGAAATAATATTGCCATATTGTGAAGCACTTTAAGACTGAACTTGAAGCATATTGGTATGTAAATAAGTGAGGCAAGTATGGTAGATTATGCTGTAATTACATATTTAAATACCCGTAAAGCTAATCTCAATATGGTCACCAGTGCAACAATGATTGATTATTGTTTAGGGCCATTACTGCCACTTAGGGAAGGAAATCTGCCATTCTTGCTTGATCTGTCCTACATGTGGCAGACTCTTAAGTGTTCACTGAGATGGTTAACCATCACTGAGATCATCGGCAAGTAAAACCAAATAACAAATAATCACCTGTATCCCATGCCAGAATAATGATGTCAAATATTTAGAAAACCTACAGAAATACTGGAGCTTGGTCCAAATTATGCTGAATAAAAGCAGTTTGTTATGAGGTATGATAGTACAGCAGTCATGTAACCAGAGGATTACCAATTAGGGAAGGAAAGCGAAATTCAGATGGTAATCCAGGCATCTGATTCTGGAGCAAAAACAGAAGTTGCTGGAAAAGCTTAGCCAGTCAGGCAGCATCTGTGAAGAGCAAATCAGAGTTAACGTTTCAAGTCAGGTGACCCCTCCTCAGAACTCTTCCTGAGTTCTGAGGAAGGGTCACCTGGACCTGAAATGTTAACTCCAATTTTCTTCTTCACAGATGCTGCCAGACCGGCTGAGATTTTCCAGCAACTTCTGTTTTTGCTCCTGATTCACAGCAGCCGCAGTTCTTCTGGTTTTCATCTGATTTTGGAGACCTGGCAGCTAGAATGCAAACTGAAAACCAGAACATCAAACTGGAGAAGCAGTTTGGAGGCTTGAATTGAGAATCAAAACAATCAGTGTGAACTGAAAACCCAAAGTGATGGAATAATATCTGAATGAGTTTTAAAATGAGGACATACATGTGACCATAAAGCTGTCAGATTGTTGTAAAAAACCAAACCAGTTGACTGATCTGTTTTAGGGTCTGACATATTTCTGACATGACTCACACCACAATCAAGCCACTTGCCTGCCCTGCTACAAACAGTTCAAAAAGGAGATGCAAGACCTCCTTACCATCTTGAAAGTTGCAGTAATGCTTACAACCGGAGAATAAGTTTTTTTATATGAAGACAACAGGTATGCCACCAGCAGTAGGTCAAAGCTTATTTTGTGGAATTCCATAATGTTAATTTCATTAGGCTACAGAATCATTTCATCCAGAAATGGTGAAGACAATGATGTCGTTATAACAACTGTGGTTGGCTTTTAAATGTATCTCTCACTTCTCCATTTGACATTACCTTTATAGAGAAACACACTTTCTGCATCGACTGGCATGCATTCACAAAGTCAAGTCTTTCAAAATGGAGCTGAACAGTGCCATATTTATTTGACTACATATGTGTTTTAAACAGCAAGCTAAGAAAACATGTTGAAATGCTTTAGACAAAAAAAACGCACAAGAGGACGAGGATTGACAGCGGTGAATTAAATCAAAATCAGTTGGGGAGAACTTTCAAGAAGCGTAGAAGAGGAGATTGCGGATGGGAAGAATTGAAGACTCTGTTTCCAAATTGTGTGGAATATAGCAAGGAACAGGTGGGACCAAACAAACAGTGCACCAAGGAACACAACGGGCTGAGTAAGTATGCAAATAGAAGGATGGCAAGGTCAAAGAAAGAACTGAAGATAAAGACGGTTTGAAGTTGCTGAATTTGTGCGTGGGGTTTGTGAATAGTATGGTGTACAAAGAATTTAAGTGGACATGACTTTTAGTAAACAAAGTTATGCAGGGTATTTGAAGAGTTGCAGTTTGTGAAGAACTTGAGAGTTAGCACGATAGTAATTGACCAATTGATTCTTAAGGTGACAAAGTCTGCATTGTTGTGCTGTTTGGCAAGCTGGTGAAAATTTACCTGAATGCTGACCATGGTTGGGTACTATCCAGTTTAAGTCTGTGGAAATTAGAAGGGACCGGAGGGATTTAGATGCAAAGATGTGGCTATTTAAGCAGGGACTAGATCTGATGGCTTTTCGGTCTTGCCCAAACTTTAAGGAAATATTTGCTCAACAAATGACAGTGAGGCAAGACAAAACTAGTTTTCACTTTGAGTCATAGTCATACAGCATGGAAACAGGCCCGTCAGTCCAACCAATCTATGCTGATCATGTTCCCAACCTAAACTAGTTCCACCTGCCAGTGCTTGGCCCATTTTCCTCCAAAGCTTTCCTATTCATGAACTTATCCAAATGTCTTTTACACATTGTAACTGTACCTGCATCCACCACTTCCTCTGGCAGTTTATTTCCACACACTAACCATTTGGTGTAAAGAAGCTGCCCCTCATATCCTTTTTAAATCTTTATCCTTTCACCTTAAAAAAGTCTCCTAGTTTTGAACTCCCCCACTCTAGGGAAAAGACCCTTGTCATTCACCACATGCCCCTCATGATTTTATAAACCTCAATAAGATCACCCTTTAACCTCCTACGCTCCCAGTGGAAAGAAGTCCCAGCCTTTCTAGTCTATTTTTATATCTCAAACCCTCCATTCCAGGCAACATCCTGGTAAATCTTTTCTGAGCCCTCTCCAGTTTAATAATTATCCTTCCTATAACCAGGTAACCAGAACTGTTCTTACTACTCCAGAAGAGGTCTCAGCAATGTCCTGACTTTTGATCCCTAGTTTAAATAAAATGAAGTTAATTAGAGTCATGAAATACTACAGAGATGTGAAAAGTGGCTGAATTTATTAAAGTCAGTGGAGATCCACATTTGTGCTAGTGAAATGGCTGATGTGGAAATCATCATCATTTTATAGAATTAATATCCATCCAGATCAACAGAAGTGAAAAAATTCAACTGTCTGAATCAGCAGCAGTTCTGGAAGATCCCTTAAATACTAAATTTTTAATTTATGGCTTAATTGTGGCATTTTGAAATGAATGTTGACAATGTGAAGTCATCTAAAAACTGGTTGATGAAGAATATCCAAACTAAAAATATTATAGTTTTTTTGGAAACTGCAGATTTTTTATACATTTTGCCAGAAAAAATGTTTTAAACATATTATACATTCTCATTCTGTCCTTAAATGACAGTCTGAAATAATACCAGCTATTTCTTACACAGTGCTTTGTCATTATATTACAGTTAGCAGGTACAATGCAGGAACATTTACAGGTCACAGTAAAAACTAATGTTTATTTCCTTCGCAGGCCATAAAAAATGTATTATTCAGCCATTAAGAAAAAGCTGTTAAACTGTCCAGTTATTGTTTTCAAAAGAATCAAATGAAATTTTAGGGCTTTTGTCCCACATGATTAACTTTCATCTATCTTGATCATGTGACAAGCTACGACACATGTAAAGTCATTTGTCAGACAGTGCAATTCATTGAATCCATATTCCATAGGTAATTATATGTGTGGACACGCCCTGTGAATCAAAGCACAGGGAACCAAACCTAACCATTTTTTCACTCTCTCTCTCTCTCTCTGATATGGCTGCTTTTCAAGAGGAAAAACTTTGGGAGGTAAGCCTGCATCCCAGAGCGCTCAGGACCCTTTTGAACATATCTACAGCAAGAGATCTAAAAGTCTCCAAAATTTAATTACTTCTCTTTGTTCTATTCTAGGCAGCCTGAAGAAGTACAGCTTCATAGTTCTATCTCCCATCTCAAATCGTGGGAATCTTCCTCAGTGGAATTATCTGGACAGTTTACTTTGAGGCTGATCTACTGTCCTGATTTTTTGTCCTTCTGAAAGCTGAAGCTTGTTCTTCTGCTGAGTTTTCTTTGTTTTTGAGCTTGATAGTCTGCTCGTGCTGAACTTGCTCTAGATTCCAAAATATAGTTAATCTAAAAACAAAAGAAAAGAAATGAATTATTTCAGCATAGTTGAGGGATAGAAGAGCAAAATAATTTAATTGACAAACATAT
This sequence comes from Stegostoma tigrinum, assembly GCF_030684315.1. Taxonomy (NCBI): domain Eukaryota; kingdom Metazoa; phylum Chordata; class Chondrichthyes; order Orectolobiformes; family Stegostomatidae; genus Stegostoma; species Stegostoma tigrinum. The sequence goes on from NC_081382.1 coordinate 26,919,103, forward strand.
AAGGATTTGAAATACTAATTTATTACAGACAATGTGAAGAGAAAGTCCTTGTGGTCCCAGCAGACCACTGGGCTGCTGTGTTCAGAGAAAGACAGAGAGAGGGGTTGAACATGAGGGTTACTTTACCTCAGGCAAGGGAAGAGGTTGAGGAGAGTCCTTCACTGTAACCTCAGCCAATGAAGGAACTGAACCCACATTGTTGGCATTATTCTACATCACAAACTGGCAGTCCAGCTAATTGAGCTAATACCCCAAAGATAAGTGTAACAAATTCTCACGCATCTGTAGAACAATTCATGGAATATACAAGCTCTGATAGGAGTTCTTCAGCACAAAATTGATTTCAATAATATTAGGACTGATTTTTTTTTTGTAAGATCAAAAAATTGCTCAGAGTCTGAGCACTCATGAGATAAAAAATAGCCTTTTAATTCACACATTGGTTAACTAATAAACCTCGAAGTTAGTATCAGTGATAGTCCTAATTGTGCGCAGAAGTTACCACTTCGTTGTTTCTGGAAGCCACTATTAGTAACCACATTAGTTTAGTTTTCATTGTTTGGTATTTGTGTTTCAGGCTTTCATGGATGATTTAATAATTTTGTTAACGTTTTGACTGATTTGCAACACTTCAAATTTATTTGATCCATGAAATATATAATAAAGAAGAATGACATTAGAACATTTTTGGAAGCAAAGAAAAATATTTGGAAGATAACATTTATCAATGAAAGCACGCTCAATTTTTTTTGAAAAAGCCTCGATCAGTTAAACTCCAGGATACCTGGCAGAACTTGTACTTTTACTCTGTTTGTATTTCAGCAGAGCTAGAGAACTCAGAGCTAAAGAAATACATGCTTACATTTTGTCGACAATACAAATCAAAGCCTGGTGTGAAAACAGCCAGGTACGGAAAGGTATAATTTCCATTTTCTTTATTATACAAGAATAATTTACTCTTCAGAAAGTCACTGACATTTAGATACCACTAAAGCTTCAGAAATCATATGTAATTCAATTAAAACTAAAAACATTTGTGAAAATATTCTTTTCAATTGAAAAAGTAACTCACTTTGTTTAAAGATAATAAAATGTGAGGCTGGATGAACACAGCAGGCCAAGCAGCATCTCAGGAGCACAAAAGCTTACGTTTCGGGCCTAGACCCTTCATCAGAGAGGGGGATGGGGGGAGGGAACTGGAATAAATAGGGAGAGAGGGGGAGGCGAACCGAAGATGGAGAGTAAAGAAGATAGGTGGAGAGAGTGTAGGTGGGGAGGTAGGGAGGGGATAGGTCAGTCCAGGGAAGACGGACAGGTCAAGGAGGTGGGATGAGGTTAGTAGGTAGCGGGGGGTACGGCTTGGGGTGGGAGGAAGGGATGGGTGAGAGGAAGAACCGGTTAGGGAGGCAGAGACAGGTTGGACTGGTTTTGGGATGCAGTGGGTGGGGGGGAAGAGCTGGGCTGGTTGTGTGGTGCAGTGGGGGGAGGGGACGAACTGGGCTGGTTGAGGGATGCAGTAGGGGAAGGGGAGATTTTGAAACTGGTGAAGTCCACATTGATACCATATGGCTCACTTTGTTTAAACTTCTTTTATATCACAAAATGCCAACATTTTTGATTTGGTGGTAAATATAGAAAAGCCTCCAGTCTAATCATAGAACAAACCTAAAAAGGTGAAACACTGAATAGAGTTGACACAGTTCAGCGTGAAAGACAGTCACATTAGCAAATCGTAAATACTTGTTTTACATGTCTCATAAAATGCTAATTTATTGGCTACGATACTTTGTGATGATAGCTGTGATAATTTTTAATGGAAGGTTAATGTAAAAATCAAAATGCAAAAAGCCCTTTGGCTTAGCATCAGTTGGTTCACTGAAAAGATTTGGCAGCTTAAAACCCGAACAGTTTTATGTACTGCTGGGTCTTCATAGTCATTAAATTTTAAAGCTGATACCTTCAGCTGATTTTGAGTATTTATTTCATGGCTAATAAAACTTTAATCTGGACTAGCTAGAGTGATTGAGATGGTTAGCTTGCTAATGTCTGAGTAAATTGGTCACATCCCTGATGTATCAGTTACAAAAATTGCCAGATTATACGCAAATGAATAAATATGAAAGCAAGAGAGTGCTGGGTAAAACAAGGAAAAAAAAAAGCTGCTGTACTCAGACAGCCAAGCGTTAAAACATTTCACTTAATTACATGCACTACCAGCCACCCAAAACACTACTTACACCTGGAGGCAATCCAGATTTTCTACAGACTAGTTCAGTGATTTCTGGGATCAGCCTAATTTTAATTGAGGCAAGCTCCTCAATTTATGGCAACCTTTGAATGGCAACATATTGCTTGGTTGCAGGGGTCAAGAACCTGCTGCCAGTTCAAAGGCCTGTAGAACATAAAACAATACAGCGCAGAACAGGCCCTTCGGCCCTTGATGTTGTGCTGACCTGTGAACTAATCTAAGCCCCTCCCCCTACACTATCCCATCATTATCCATATGCTTATCCAAGGACTGTTTAAATGCCCCTAATGTGGTTGAGGTAACTACATTGGCAGGCAAGGCGTTCCACGCCCTTACCACTCTCGAGTAAAGAACCTGCCACTGACATCTGTCTTAAATCTATCACCTCTCAATTTGTAGCTATGCCCCCTTGTACAAGCTGAAGTCATCATCCTCGGAAAAAGACTCTCACTGTCCACCCTATCTAATCCTCTGATCATCTTGTATGTCTCTATTAAATCCCCTCTTAGCCTCCTTCTCTCCAACAAGAACAGATCTAAATCCCTCAGCCTTTCTTCATAGGGCCTGCACTCCAGACCAGGCAACATCCTGGTAAGTCTCCACTGCACCTTTTCCAATGCTTCCACATCCTTCCTGTAATGGGGCAACCAGAACTGCACGCAATATTCCAAATGAGGCCGCACTAGTGTTTTGTACAGTTGCAGAATGACATCACGGCTCCGGAACTCAATCCCTCTACCAATAAAACCTAACACACCGTAAGCCTTCTTAACAGCACTATCAACCTGGGTGGCAACTTTCAGGGATCTATGTACATGGACACCAAGATCCCTCTGCACATCCACACTACCAAGAATCTTTCCATTGACCTGGTATTCTGCCTTCCTATTATTCCTCCCAAAGTAATACTGAGATACAGGCTACAGGACTAGGTGGGATTGAGGTTCACAAGGAAGAGGTATTAGAAATCCTACAGAGTGTGAAAATAGATAAGTCACTTGGGCCAGATGGGATTTATCTTAGGATCCTCTGGGAAGCCAGGGAGAAGAATGCCGAGCCTTTGGCATTGATCTTTAACTCGTCACTGTCTACAGGAATAGTGCCAGAAGACTGGGGGATAGCAAATGTGGTTCCCCTGTTCAAGAAGGGGAGTAGAGACAACCCTGGTAATTATAGACCAGTGAGCCTTACCTCAGTTGTTGGTAAAGTGTTGGGAAAAGTTATAAGAGATAGGATTTATAATCATCTAGAAAAGAATAATTTGATTAGGGATAGTCAGCACAGTTTTGTGAAGGGTAGGTCGTACCTCACAAACCTTATTGAGTTCTTTGAGAAGGTGACCAAACAGGTAGATGAGAGTAAACCGGTTGATGTGGTATATGGATTTCAGCAAAGCGTTAGATAAGGTTCCCCACAGTAGGCTATTGTACAAAATGTGGAGGAATAGGATTGTGGGAGATATAGCAGTTTGGATCGGAAATTGGCTTGCTGAAAGAAGACAGAGGGTGGTAGTTGACGAGAATTGTTCATCCTGGAGACCAGTTACTAGTGGTGTACCGCAAGGGTCGGTGTTGGGTTCACTGCCGTTTGTCATTTTTATAAATGACCTGGATGAGGGCGTAGAAGGATGGGTTAGTAAATTTGCAGACGATACCAAGGTTGGTGGAGTTGTGGATAGTGACAAAGGATGTTGTAGGTTACAGAGAGATATAGACAAGTTGCAGAGCTGGGAAACGGAGTTTAATGCGGACAAGTGTGAGGTGATGCACTTTGGTAGGAGTAACCGGAATGCAAAGTACTGGGCTAATGGTAAGATTCTTGGTAGTGTAGATGAGCAGAGAGATCTCAGTGTCCATGTACACAGAACCTTGAAAGTTGCCACCCAGGTTGACAGGGCTGTTAAGAAGGCATACAGCGTTTTAGCTTTTATTAATAGAGGGATCGAGTTCCGGAACCATGAAGTTATGCTGCAGCTGTACAAAACTCTGGTCCGGCCGCACTTGGAATATTGTGTACAGTTCTGGTCACCGCATTATAAGAAGGATGTGGAAGCTTTGGAAAGGGTGCAGAGGAGATTTACTAGGATGTTGCCTGGTATGGAGGGAAGGTCTTATGAGAAAAGGCTGAGGGACTTGAGGCTGTTTTCGTCAGAGAGATGAAGGTTGAGAGGTGACTTAATTGAGACATATAAGATAATCAGAGGGTTAGAAAGGGTGAATAGGGAGAGCCTTTTTCCTAGGATGGTGACGGTGAGCACGAGGGGGCATAGCTTTAAATTGAGGGGTGAAAGATATAGGACAGATGTCAGAGGTAGTTTCTTTATTCAGCGAGTACTAAGGGAATGGAACGCTTTGCCTGCAACGGTAGTAGATTCGCCAACTTTAGGTACATTTAAGTCGTCATTGGACAAGCATATGGACGTACATTTAATAATGTAGGTTAGATGGGCTTCAGATTGGTATGACAGGTCGGCACAACATCGAGGGCCGAAGGGCCTCTACTGTGCTGTAATGTTCTATGAATCACGTCACATTTATCCGTATTAAACTCCATTTGCCACCTTTCAGCCCAATTCTGCAGTTCATCCAAGTCTCCCTGCAACATTCTTCCACACTGTCCACCACTCCACTGACTTTAGTGTCATCTGCAAACTTACTAACCCATCCACGTCATTTATAAAAATGACAAACAGCAGTGGTCCCAAAACAGATCCTTGAGGTACACCACTAGTGACCTGACTCCAGGCTGAATATTTTCCATCAACCACCACTCGTTGCCTTCTTACAGAAAGCCAGTTTCTAATCCAAACTGCTAAATCTCCCTCAATCCCATGCCTCTGTATTTTCTCCGATAGCCTACCATGTGGAACCTTATCAAAGGCTTTACTGAAGTCCATGTACACCACGTCAACTACCCTTCCTTCATCCACATGCTTGGTCACCTTCTCAAAAAACTCAATGAGGTTTGTGAGACACGACCTCCCCTTAACTAATCCATGCTGATTGTTGCTTGCTAGATGATTATAAATCCTATCTCTTATAATCTTTTCCAAAACTTTTCCTACAACAGACGTAAGGCTCACAGGTCTACAATTACCTGGGTCATACTGTAGCAGCTTAAAATTAGATAAAGGGAAAATCATTGGAGCAAAAGCAGAATTTGACTGGTAAGCAAGCAATATTTGAGGAGGTCTATGAGTTCCATTACAAGAGATCAAGTCTCAAGTTCTCCAAAGAAACAACCCTCATCCCTCAGACAGCAGAAGGCTGCTCTGTTTGTACTCGAGCACATCAACTTTTTAAAAAGTTTTTAAAGTACAACAGCAAGCAGTAGCATGAACACTGACAATGCTATCAGCGTATGCATGGTCAGCACGAACACAAAACTGATGATGTGACTGAGTCTAAGTTAACAGGAGTCAATTATGCTTCCCATGATGACACTGTACTGCACTTACAGCAAACTTCTTTTCAAGAGTTTGAATTGAATTTCTTACAATTCATCTCCACAGGGGAATTCCAGCTTCAATCTGGAAACCTTCATCGAGTCATAACGTACACTTGCCCCATAAAAACTCTCACCATATTTTTTACCATGCATTAGTTGTTACCCCAATATGATCTGCCCATTGATTTGTGTTTCAAGGGAGAGAAAAGCATTTTCTCAATTTTTAATTTTTCAGAATCAGAACGCACGACAATCTAGAGAGATTTCAAAGCAATGACAGAGAGACTAAATAAGGATTCAATGCCTAACAGGAATCGCTTCAAGCTCATTATGATACTCTAGTGCTCTTTCTTCTTATTTTGTAATACCTTGTCAGCAAGTAAATCGTAAAACCTCAGATTGGTTTTCTTCCTGAAAGTGATGTAAATTCTGTTCCTCAAAACATTTCTGAACTTCCTTCAGCTACATTACAGGGAAAACTAAATGCTTGAAGGTATGACCTTCTATAGGATTTTTCAAACAGCAGCAAATCTGGGAGCATGAGGTATCTTACATGATGTGACATGAATGTGCCAGCAGCCAGTAAAAAGTTCTTTCTTTGTGTCTGTATAAGTTGTTAAATAAGATTCAAGATAGCTGAAGAAGTATAAAACCAGACCGATTGATTTTCTTGAATATAGGTGCAGTGACAGAATGCAGCACTACAGATTTCACCCCCAATCCACCAGTATCTCAGCAATTCCGTTTCCTAATTTTTCTGTTCAACTCCTGGACTGAGACTTGATCCCACAACCTTGGTGAGACAAAGACAAAAGGTGTTACCCACTGACCCTCTGCTTGTAGTTTTTAAAAAAATAAATAACAAAATCCACCTCCAAAAAGGGGTGCTGTAACAAGAAACAACTTTGAAAGTAAACCCAACAAATTCAGTTAAAATGTCACTTAGGCATGCCAGCCCCTATAGTGCCCATCAATCACGAAAGATCTCAAGCATATCAGTGGACTCTGCATGTTCCTTCACTGTGAACACTCAAGTGAGAACATAACTGTGGAAGATGGACAGGCAGTTTAGTTGACCCCAAAAGGCACAAGTGAGAAGATCACATACTCCCTCACATTTAATTTGAACTAGCATTTATCTCATTCAAAAGAAGCTGTGGCAATGCCTTAAAGCTGGACTGTTAAAGCTCTGGCATCAGTGGTATACAAACCCATGCCACCAGAGAGACTGGAATCTGAACCGCAGCACTCTGCAACTGGATCCTCTGCTTTCTGACCCATAGGCCGCAATGAGTGAGGATAGGTAACTGCAGCTCCTCCACAATAACACAACACTGAAGACCCCTAAGGATGTGACATCAGCCCCCTACTGTACTCCAATGACAGTACTGCCAGATTCGAAACGAACACCATCGAAATGTTCGCTGACAACACCATCATAGTGGGACAAATATCTACTGATGAGTCAAAATACAGAAGGGAGATAGACGGCATGGTGATACAGTGCGATGAAAATGATCTGTCTCTCAACATTAGCAAAACTAAAGAACCAATCATCGACTTCCGAAAGAAAGAAGGAGAACATGCCCCCATCTACATCAAATGGAACTGAGGGTGACAGTGTGAACAGCATCAAGTTCCTCGCAGTGATGGTAACAGAAAACCTGTTCTGGACTTCCAATGTAAATATGACAGTCAAGGTGGCACAACAACGCCTTTTTATCCTCAGGCAGCTCAGGAAATTTGGCATATCCGTAAGATCCCTCACCAATTTGTATCGATGCACCATTGAAAGCACACTGACCTGGTGCATACCAGCCTGGTAGGGCAACTGCTCTGCCCAGGACCATTAAGAAACTACAGAAGGCTGTGTGGACAACCCAGACCATCATGGGAGCAACCTTCCATTCATGGCTCACTGCGGCGGAAAGGTGACCATCATCAAAAACCCATCACACCTGCGGTGACGACCTCCTACAACCTCTTCCGTCAGGCAGAAGATACAGAAACCTGAACACACACACACACACACACACACACACACACAAGCGTGTTCAAGAACAGCTTCTTTCTGGCCATTATCAGACAGTTGAATGGGGTCGAGCCTCAAATAACATAACCTGCACGTCTAAGTCTTTTTGATCTGTACATCCTTTGCTTGCTGTGATCTGCCTATATCTCTCATATGCAAAGCATTTCATTGCTGCATGCACTGAAATACAATCAATAAATACAGCTTTCAGCCAGGTTACTGGGCCAACTAGTCCCTTTACACGAAAAGTTATTTTTAATCAGTGATTTGGAGACAGTAAGGATTGCAGATGTTGGAAGCCAGAGTCAATAGATGTGAAGCTGGAAAGCAGGCTAGACAGCATCTAAGGAGCTGGAAAGTCAACGTTTCAGGCCAAAACCCTTTGTTGAGACTGTTGGGGGGGGGGGGGAACCCAGAAGTGAATAGAGAGGGGCAGGATTGGGCCATCCCACAACAACCCTTCCCCAGCCCCATTATTTCCTCCTCTATCCCCTCCCCCTTCCCAGTCCTGACAAAGGGTTTTGGCCTGAAACATTGACTTTCCTGCTCCTCAGATGCTGTCGGACTTGCTGGTGATCCTTTGCTTTTCAAGGATTTTCAGCCTATTGGACCTAGTTCTTACGTACTATAGGAATATCTGTGAATATCTGGTACATTACTAAGTTTAATTCTATCCTGAAGGTTCAAAATAGTATCGTGATTGGTGGCAAGGTTAACAAGATATTAAAGAAGTAAATATATGATTTGATAACATAATGATGTTGTTTTGTTAATTAGAACTCATTAAGGATGGCAGAACTAATGATGTGATATAACTGTAACATGTGGGTGCTCCTGGATGTTTGTTTGGTCTAGCGAAAACATCTGCAGTAAGTGTTTCAAGTTTGAGCTGTTGATAGCTGAACTACAGACATTGTGATGCACCAGGGAGAAAGAAAGTTACCTGGATTCTTTGTACCAGAACGTGGACACAACTTTTAGGACAGGGACTTCTGATTTGGTCATTGTTCAGTCACATGAATATCTGACTGTCAGTGAGGCAGGTAAAAGGCCCAAGAGGCAGAGCTTCAATCTTTGTAACTGGTCAACAGGTTTGAGGTTCTCTTGGCTTGGTTAGAGATTTGGGGGCTACAGGCCAATTAACCATGATACAGGAAAGCCATTTCAGAACAACAGGAGAATGCAGTAGCAAGGGAAACAATAAGTAACTGCAGTAGTAAGGGACAATAAAGTCTATGTTGCTTATCTGGGGCAAGGGTTTGGGACATTTAGTCAGTGCCACAGAGGAACTTGCAGTAGCAGGGAGAAAATCCTGTCATCAAATAGATTCTGATTCCTGCGGCACTGATGCCGGTACAGGGGAAACAGATTTGTAATAATGGGACAATCTTTACCTGAACCACAGTTGTCCTGTGTTCTTCTGAACTGCATAACTTGGAAATAGAAATGATTTAAAACTAAGTTGTGGGGAGTAAGGGATCAAATTTGTGAATGTGGTAAATCAAAACGGTGGAGAGAAGGCAAAAGAGAAAGATACTTATATAGGAAATCATAAACAGATCAAGACAGGAAAGGGTAGACAGCACAAATCTTAAGATTAAATCAATAGATAAGAGTGGAAGTTACAATAAAAAAAGGACAGCATTAAAATCCCTGTAACTGAATGCATGCAGCATTCTAAACAAACATGAACTGACAGTGCAAAATAAATATGAACTGACAGCCACTACAAAGACTTGGCTATAGGATGACACAGGTTAGCACCTGAATATCGAAAGGTACAGGACATTTATGGAAGACAAGCTAGGTAAATGTGAGGAGGCTGCTCATATGGTTATAAAAACAATAGAGAGGGAAGACCTAAGTTCAGGGAACTGGGAAACAATTTGGGTAGAAATGAGAAATGATAAAGGCAAGAAGTCACTTGTGGGAGGGGTGTATGCCAACTATCTGATGATAAATCACACAGCAGGGTGGAGCATAAAGGAATAAATAACGTGAGCTTCTCAGAAGGCATGGTGATAATCTTGGTGTCTTTAATCAATATATAGACTCATAAATTCAGACAAGCAAGGGTATGATGACTTCATAGATCTTTTCAAGATACCTTCTCAGAAGACCATGTTCAGGATCCAATCAGACATAAGGCTGTACTATACCTGGTACTGTGCAACGAGATAAGATTTATTCCTGATCTCAGAGTGAAGGTGCCCCTAGATACAGAAACAATATGAAGATTGAATTTTACATTCTGTTTGAGGGACTAAGGTGTGGGTTCCGAAACTATTTTTCAAAATGTAAATAAGGGCATGAAAGCAGAGACTGCATTAAAAAAAAACTTATTTGGCAAACTAGGTTACACCATAGGTCAGAGATAACAAAGTGTGGAGCTGGATGAACACAGCAGGCCAAGCAGCATCTTAGGAGCACAAAAGCTGACATTTCGGGCCTAGATCCTTTTCTGATGAAGGGTCTAGGCCCGAAATGTCAGCTTTTGTGCTCCTAAGATGCTGCCTGGCCTGCTGTGTTCATCCAGCTCCACACTTTGTTATATCGGATTCTCCAGCAGCTGCAGTTCCCATTATCTCTGATACAACACAGGTCAATTCATTTGCAGTTGCACACATTTAATGGGGATTTTTCAGAATATACAGAATACATACCTTGTAAAGAGTACGAAAATTTTCAAGGGATAGACCCCCCCCCACCAAAATCATGCTCGAGTAGAAAAAGTTAAAGGTAGCATCAAATTTACAGAACTTAATTAAGCAAATACAGGTGGCAAGTCAGAAGATTGCATAAGACTGACTAAAGAAGGGGTAAAAAGAAGACAAGAGAAAACGACCCAGAAATATAAGAACATACAGAACGAGTTTGTACGAATATTTTAAAGAAGTTAAAGTGAGCACTTGTCCCATAGAAAATATGTCTGGACAATCCATAATGGAAGATTAGGTGATGGCAGACGTATTAAATCAATATTTTACATCAGTCTTCACTGTAGAGGATATAAATAAAGTTCTAGAAGCAGCTATAAATCATGAAAAAGTGGTGATGCAGGGACTCAGGACATCTGCAATCACCAGAGAAGTGATATTAAGTAAACTGATGGATCTGTAGGCTAACAATGCCAGGATGTCGACAGACTTCATCCTAGGTTCTTCAAGAATTGGCTAGCGAGGTGTCTCCATGCATTGGTTTTTAATTTTGCAAAACTCTCTAGATTTATGGAAGATCCTTTGGATTTGTACATCTCAAATAGAAATAATTTATTGGAAAAGGGACAGGCACAAAAAAAAACAGGCAACTAGAGATCAAGGAGTTCAAAATCAGAAAAAATATTAGAAGTTATTACTGAAGAAATTATAATAGGGTACTTGAATAAATTTAAAGTAATCAGGCAGAATTAACACAGTTTTTCAAGGAAGATAAGTCTAACCAATCTACTGGATTTCTTTGAGGAATTAACACACTAAGTACAAAAGGAAACCAGAGGAGGTACTGTAGTTAGATTTCCAGATTGCATTTGTCAAAAGTGCCACATCAAAGGTTGATGCAGAAAATAAATGCTCATGGTGTAGGAGGTAACACTGGCATGGTTAGAAAATTAGCTGACTAACAGAAAGCAAAAAGTAGTCATAAATAAGTTTAATGCAGATTGGAAAGAAGTAACAAGTGATGTAACCACATGTTCGTGCTTCGACCTCAACTATTTACAATTTATATAAATGACTTGAAGGGACAGCTAAATTTGCTGATTAAACAAAGAAGATAACGAAAGTAAGCTGTGATGAGAACATGAGGAAGCTACAAACAGATTTGGATTGGTTGAGTAAGCTGACAAAGATTGTGCAAGGGGATTTTAATGTGGGGGAACATGAAATTGTCCATTGTGGCAGAAAAAACAAAAAGATGCACATTATCTAAATGGTGAGAGGCTGCAGAATTCTGAAATGCAGAGATATCTGGGAGTCCTAGTCATGAATCACTAAGTAATTAAGAGAAATCACATGGTATTAGTCTCCATATTTAAGGAAGGATGCAAATATATTTTAAGCAGTTCAGGAGAACATTTACCAGACTGATATCTAGAATAGATAGGTGTCTTATGAAGGAAGGTTGGACAGGCTAGGCTTTCACCTGCTGGATTTTGAGAGACTAAGAGAAGACTTGATTGACACATAGAAGATGCTGAAGGGTCTTGAGAGATTATAGAATGTTGCCCATGTAAGATCATAGATGAATGGAAAATGTTTTCTCACAGATGGTCATGAGTCTTTGCAGGAAGAAAGACCGAATATTTTCAAGGCAGAGATAAATAGATTCGTGAAAAGCAAGGGGTTCAAGATCAGCCACGAATAACAGAGTATGCCTGAGGGGGCGAATGGCCTATGCCTTGTCCATATTATTCCCACCAGCCAAAGGACCATTTCGGTTAAAGTTTTAATTTATTATCACACACATTATTGTTATTATTGGAAGGTTGAAATATGATGCTTCATCTGTCCCAATAAATATAAATTTACATGTGATTGATTGTACTGCTGCAAATCACAGTGACATCCACATTTTTCATAACTGTTAATTCTGTTAAAAACTGTTCTAAATTCTAAAACTGTTAAACTGTGAACATAAGCCGAAAAGATATCAGAGTAAAAATGCTGATTCTCCAATCACAGTGCGATGCATTTAGCAAATAAAGACCGCAAAGCAAATAACATTTTATATACTGCAGTGTTTCTTTAGGTATGTAAACCTACTGAAGAAAGGGTAAAAACAAAAATGAAATAAACTAGTCCACATAGTAGCATATATGTCATGAGGGAATCCTTTATCCACTTTCAAAATGACCCATTCAGTAAATATTTCAAATTTACTGAAGATGTGGAGGGCAGGAATGTTTGATGATTAATTTTAAAAGAATGATTGCAGAGCGTACAACATTGTTTAAGTCTTCTGAAATCTACCATCAGTTTGCAAAACCATTTGATAATTAACCACCGACATCTCAACCAATACTTCTGCAATTCTGAAACACGTGAAGTCTAAAGGAATCATGTACATCTTTACCAAGATTATCTTCTTCCTTTGCTGAATCTCGCCCTTGAGAACAGCAGTGGCATAATGCTGGAGCCTTGAAGAGAAATGAATGTTAATCAGGTCATACGTAGATGTCTAAGCTTGTCTTTGGAATAGGAAGACTCTTCCTTTCATCAACAACAGAGTTCTTTTTTAAGGATCTGTTACAAATCCTGCAGTTTCTGTAATTTTGGGCGGTGGGAGAATGACACAACAGACTTATGATACAGAGGTTGGAACACTTAACATTGCTAAAATGAGATGAATCATTTTTCAGTAGGAAAGAAACAATGAAAAATGTCTACTGCAGTATTTAGTCTACAACTATACAACTTAATACTGACATTATTGTACATTTTTGTGATACAGCTGAAATAGTACAGCAGATGTATCCTTGGTCAACTGTTCATCACAATGGTAGAAAACCAGCAACTGTCTGACAATCTCCATTGTTATGCTGCCATTTAGAGCTTTCTATAATTCTGAAAATATTTTTGAACATAGTTAACCAATGCCTGAGGTGATGTCTGCTACACACCATCTTGAGAACAGTTCTTTATGAGATTTCACCCCTCTGTGCATAGTGCTTTGGAGACCTGTGAACAGAATAAACAACATTTTAAAAACAAGAATTCATGGTTAGATACACTGCTACAAAAATACATTTGGTTCTTAATGATTCTATTATTCCAAAGATGACTGAAACAACTTTTAAAAATATAGAAAGGCACAATTAGAATTGATTTTACCTGCTACAAGATTGATCTTGACGTATAGGTGCCTTTCCAAACTTGTGTTTCCACTTAAAACTCTTCTAAAGTAGTCATTTTTCTTCTTGCCTCCGTCTCAATGCCAGTCCAATTATATTGATGGATTTGAAGTTTACTGGATGTTCATCAAGTGTTTCAGACTTTCAGAAATAATTGATCTCACACACTTCCTTATCGCTTGGATTCTGTTTTTCTTTATATATTCATGCAGAGACTGGCTTGGATTATGCCAGTTTACAGGAGGAAAATATCTCCTCTATGTAGGTATTACACCAATGTTCAGAGAGACATGTGCATTCAAAATGCAAGTTGTTGGATTTATGCACAAAGAACTCCCAAATGCATCACGATTCTATTTGCTCTTTTTAAATCCATAATTGAATCAGATGACTTTACAAAAACACCTGGAATTACGCTAACATGAATCTGTGCAGTACTTGTATCATACAACTTGGAATATACAGACTAATTGACTCTCTTTTCCCAAAAAACTAATAAGGTAATTCATAGTTTTGGTTACCTGGACTGTAAGATTCACTGTTATATTTGGATAAGAATTTGAAGATTTACACAAGGTTTCAAACAACCTTAAGGTCTAGAATGCCATTTTTTGGCATGAACATAAAACTGACCACAAACCTAGTTTTCAAACAAAACAGCTTTGAAGCCATATCATCATTAAAGAAAATGTTATGAATTTGAAATAAGGCAAAATTAAGTCGGTCTGATATAATCTTTACTGTATACAGGAACATGGCATGACAGGTGAAAAACAAGTAATTGAAATTCATCTCACAGCAATTACTGCATCTCAGCAGGCTGCCTGGAGATGCTGCTGGTAGAAGGTGTCTCCTCAAAACGGCGGTGTGAAAATCTAACAAAATGTATCCTGTGTAATGCATCTCTCGGTCCAATATTCTAAATGAAGTGTCAACTAGAGACTGAAAGGAAGATGCGGAAGAGGTTTTGTACATATATTCACACAATAAGACACATTTTAAATTCTCAATTCAGCAAAATTGAGCACTTTTTTTTTGGAACAAACTTATCTAATTTTCATAGTTTGGTAGTGAGTTAACAGGCAGCTTCACATGCACAACAAATCTGTTATAATGAACAAAAAACAAATCTCTGACTGTTTATAGTTATCCTTCATCTAAATTTCCATCGTTTCTTGATCAGGTTCAATGCAATACTCCTGGCCCTGATTTTTTTTTTCCACCCCCTGGAATGCATAAACACTAAAGCTGCCTGTCTTTGGCATCATAATTTTTGCATTTGATTGCTGCTCTACAAGGAAGCAGCATAGGAAGCTAACAGGTGGACTCTGTCTCAGAAATATATATATCCATATATACTATTGTGGCAGAGGAGGTTAGATCAGAGAAAAGGGGTTTGAACAGATGCTGATGATGGACAAAAAGAACACGACTTTTATCCCACAACTGATTCTAGAGTTATGGAGATGTGCAGCAAGGAAACAGACGCTTTGGTCAAACTTGTCCTTGCTGATCGGATAGGCTACATTAACCTAGTCCCATTAGCCAGCATTTGGCTGATATCCCTCTAAACCCTTCCTATTCATATACCCATCCAGATCCCTTTCAATGTTATAATTGTACCAGTTTCCACCAATTCCTCTGGCAGCTCATTCCACACATGTACCACCTCCACATGAAAAAGTTGCCCCTTAGGTCCCTTTTAAATCCTTCCCCTCTCATCTTAAACCAACACCCTCTAGTTTTGGCCTCCCCTACCCCACAGTAAAGGCTTTGACTATTCACCCTATTCATGCCCCTCGTGATTTTATAAACTTCTATAAGGTCACCCCTTATCTTCCAAAGCTCCTGGGACATTAACCCAAGCCGACTCAGCTTCTCCCTATATTCAAGCCCACCAACCCTGGCAACATTCTTGTAAATAATTTCTGAACTCTTTCAAGTTTCACAACATCTTTCTTATATACAGGAGACCAGAACTGAATGCAATATTCCAAATGTGGTCTAATGAACGTCCTGTATGGGGACGTCCACAGCATGACCTTCCAACTCTTATACTCAATGCATTGACCAATAAAGGCAAGCATACCAAACATCTCCTTCACTACCCTGTTTACTTGCGAACTACGAACTGCACCTCAAAGTCTCTTTGTTCAGCAACACTGCTTAGGATCTTATCATTCAGTGTCAAAGTCTAGCCCTGAGTTGCCCTGTCAAAATGCAGTACCTCACGTTATCGGAATTAAACTTCAACTGCCACTACTTGGCCCATTTCTCCATCTGATCAAGGTCCTGTTATGTTCTGACATAACTTTCTTTGCTGTCCACTGCACCAATTTTGGTGCCATCTACAGACATTAACCGTATCTCCTATATTCACATCTAAATCATTTATATAAAAAACAAAAAACAGTGAACTCAGCACCGATCTTTGCAGCACACCAGTGATCATAGGCCTCCAGTCCAAAAAGCAACTCTCCACTGTTACCTTCTGTCTTCGACCTTTCAGCGAATTCTGTATCCAAATAGCTAGTTCTCCCTGTTTTCATGTGATCTAACCTTGTTAAGTAATCCACCATGCAGAACCTTGTTGAATGCCTCACTGAATCCCATACAGATCACATCAACCGCTCTATCTTCGTCAATCCTCTTTGTTACTTCTTCAAAGAACTCTATCAAGTTGGTGAGACATGATTTCCGACACGCGGTGAGGTTGACTGTCCTCAGTCAGTCCTTGCCTTTCCAAATATATGTAAGTCCTCTCCCTCCGAAACCCCTCCAACAACTCACGCACTGACATGAGGCACACCAGTCTAATAGTTCTCTGGCTTTTCTTTACCACCTTTCTTAAATAATGGCACCATGTTAGCTGGCCTCCAGTCTTCTGGCACCTCACGTATGGCTACCAATGATACAAATATTTCAGTAATCAGCCCAGCATTCACTTCTCTAGCTTCCCACAAAGTGCACCTGATCAGGTCCCAAGGATTTAACCACTTTTATGAATTTTAAGATTCCAGCACCACCTCCTCTATAAAATGGACACTTTTCAAGAATTCACTATTTATTTGCCCAAGTTCTGTCACTTCCATATGTCTTCTCTGCAGTAAAAACTGATGCAAAGTGTTTAGTATCTCACCCATGACCTACGGTTCTAAGGCAGCCTTGCTGATCTCAAAGGGGCCCCATTTGCTCCCTAGTTGCTCTTTTCCCCTTAACATATTTATAGAATCCCTTTGGATTCTCCTTAATCCTATCTGCCAAAGCTACTTCATACCACTTTTTTGACCCCCCCACCCCAATTTCCCTGGAGTATACCCCTACTGCCCTTATACTCTTCTAGTTGCAATCGGGGAGTGGGGCCCCAAGCGTATTTGATATATGGTCCACTTGAATCTACTCAACAGCTAAGCCACCAGACATACACTAACTAGTGCCTTTTCATCTTGAAGTAAGTCATCAACATGAACATAAGAAACAAGAACAAGAGTAGACCATGTAGCTTCATATGCCTGATCGACCATTCAATGGTGTCCTTGTAATTTTTCCCCTTCAATATCATCTTTAATTCAAACATCTTTCTCAACCTTGAGTATACTTAATGATGGAGAGTATGCAATACTCTAAGGATTCAAAAGATTCACAACCTTCTCCTCTTCTCAATCCTTAATGATGGATCCTTTACTTTGAAGCTGTTTGCCAGTGCTTTAGATTGCTCAGCCTCAGGAAACAACATCTCAGTCTAACCTGTCAAGCCTATTCAGAATTGTGCATGAGAATCAATGGGATCACCTTAGATAGTCCTAAACCCTAAATTTACTCAGCTTTTTATAATTGAGCAATCCTCTAATTTCAGGAACCAATTTAGTTGAATCTACGCTGTAATGTTACCAAGCTAAGTATATCCTTTCTGAGACATGGAAACCAAAGTGGTACATGGGAAGTGTGGCCAGACTGAAGACCTACACAACTTTAGCAAAACTTCCTTATTCTTGTACTGTATACCATTTACAATAAAGACTAAATATTATTTGAAACAAAAAAGCAAATTGCTGGAGAAACTCAGCAGATCTGGCAGATTCTGTGGAAAGAAAGCAGAGTTAATGTTTTGAGTCCAGTGACCCTTCTTCAGAACACCAAATATTATTTGCCATCCTCTTTACTTGCTGTACCTGTGTACTAATGTCCTGGGTGGCTTATTGTTAAGCCACTCTGAATATCAACTGATACAGGCTCTCAGAATGTTTGAAAATGTTCAGCTTTCTATTCTTGTAACCGAAGTGAATAACCTCACATTTGCCTCTATTATGCTTCCTTTGCCACTTTATTGCCCAGTCACACAATCTATCAATGTCTCTGCAGCCTGTTGACCTCTTCATGCCCTACATTTGAATTTAGCTTTGCATTGTCAGCAAGTTTTGATACATTATTCCAGTCTCAAAGTCCAAGCAATCAGTAAAGATTACAAACAGCAGAAACATTAAACAGAGCCTTGCAGAATTTCACTCGTTACAGCTGGCGACTTGAAAATGCTCCATCTATCCCATCCAATATTTCCTGAACTAATCTACTGTACATGCTTATATATTATTCCAGAGCTATTTTCTTACACGTTAACCTTTATGTTAGTCTTATTTAATGTCTTTTGAAAATCCAAATATAGTAATCCATTGGTACTCCCATATCCTACTGGCAAAATCCTTAATAAACTCAAATAAAATTGTCATGTGTTTTTATTTTCATAAAACCACACTGAAAATTACATTCTGATCAGACAGAGTCAAAAAGCATCAAGACTTCTTTATTAATAGATTCCATCATTTGCCTAATGACTAACACCAGGCTAACTGGCCTAAAGTTTAGTTTTCGCTCTCCTTTCTTTTCTGAAAAACAAAATTACATTCACTAACTTGCAATCTGTTAAGACCATTCTGAAATGTACAGAAATTTGGAAAATCACAGTCAACATATCCACTATCACTGTATCAACTGCAGCTACTTTTAGAACACTAGGATACAGATAATCCAGAGCTAGGCATTTGTCAGCTTTTAGTCCTTGAAGTTTCTTCAAGGTTCTTTTTCAGCTGATATCAATAATCTTAAATTCCTCACTCTCATTTACTTCTTGGTTATTCTTTATTTCTGATACTGAATGTAATTTTGACTCCTGCGAAAACTGACTCAAAACATTTGTTCAATACCTCTGCAATTTCCTCATGATAATTTATGCCATCTTTGCCTCTAAGGAGCTCTTTGCTTAGCTACCTTTTACCTATGTAAAAGGTCTTATAGTCTGTTATTTTGAAAAATCTGCCTACACGACTCTTATATTCTTGTACATGGTAACAATGAATGTTCTATTCAGTGTATTGCTCCACAGACTCGTATAATACACATCATTACCACTGTCTCTAATCACAGAGTTTCCAATTGGATTAACACCACTGAGAAAGCGAGAGATGAGGAGGTACGTACTCTCTCTCATAAGAGCAAGGGGAAGGGAGGGAAAATAAATGTTACCTCAGGCATTTTCTTCTGCCTGTTTGTGACCTATTTCAGTAAGGTATTGATGGAAGGTTAAATAATCAGATCACCACTCAATACCTTGTTCAGGGCTGCTGCAGTGCAAGGGCATCCGAGAAAGGAAAGCAAAAACAGATTAGAAAGAGCAAGTTTCACCCTCAAAGCATGGCAACTGAATTCTTGTAATAAGATCAGCAAAGACTCTTTCAGGAAACTTGTTTATTACAGAGCTGCACATAGACCATCTGCACGCAGCAACCAGCCTGACCTTCCAGTTGCGATCCAAGTTAATTCACCCTCTCACATGTCCGTCCTTGGCCTCCTCCACTATCAGAGTGAGGCCAAACGTAAACTTGAGGAACAATATTTCACCTTTGAAGCTTATAGTCCAGTGACCCTAAAATAGACTTCACAAGCTTCAAAATCCCTTCATCCCAGCCTTATCCCATGTCAAGTCCTCTCTCTCCTGACGTGACTCAACCTATCATTCTTTCTCCTCACTTATCTGCACCACTCTGCCCATTGACCAATCATCATAACACCCTATCTGCATCCACCTATCTTCTCTCCTACCCTTCCCCCACCAGTCCCAGCCCCAGCCCCAGCCCCACCCTGCCCTCTATTTATTTCTGGGCTCTCCTCTCTCTGCCCAGTCCTGACAAAGGGTTTCAGTCCAAAACGTTGACTTACCTACTCCTCAGATGCTATCTGACCTGCTGTGCTTTTCCGGCCTCATACCTATAGACTCTGGCTTCCAGCATCTGCAGTACACGTCAATATCACTTGAAGGACTACATCATCACAAATCTCTTTCCTGAGCTAGTCAACAAACTTTTTTACCTTCTGGTACTGTCTGCTAAGTATGCACCATTTCAAACCCCGGTGTCATGCCGCTTGTTGAGGACTTTCAGTCAAAAGATCCCTTGTTAAAAAAAAAACTCACCAACCAGCTAATCAGCAAATGAAAACACTGGCAAGAATTCATGACCATGGAAAATGTCTTTAATCTTGGAATTGAGTTACACGGTGACATTTTGATATTAAATTTGCCTTGGGATTGAGGGAGTAAACACAGAAACCAGTATTTTGTCCGTGCTAAGTTAACTTAGCTTGCAAGGGTAGCAGCAAAAGCATTATAATTGATCTCAATATCCCAGCTTATGAAGTGGAAAAAAATTGGGCCAGTGTTCCCATTTATGATAAGTTCTCAGTGACCCATCTGGAAGCCTACATACATGGACACTAGATGAGAATAACTGTTAAAGTCTTTCTTGTCAAATAGTGAGCTATCATAGCAGGTGAATTACATTGGAAGAATGGTCACTGAGATCCAATGCCCCACAGGTATAATGTTATACTCTAGCAACTGGTTCATGTCAGAGTGAGGATGCAGTAAAATTAGCAGAATAAAATGAGAAAAATCTTCAAGGTCCATCCTGAAATTCTTACTCCATTTACGAAGAGGATCCATGTGAAAGGAAGAAAGAGCTTCTATACCCTTAGTTTTGACTTTTAAAAAAGAACTTTGTAGAACTGAATTATTTCCCACTGTTGAAAATAAAGGATTGAGGAGCTATGACTGAAGATCCATTATAGTGGAAACAAACAGGAAGTGATCCAGGTCTCAACCTCTTTTTGGGCTCTGTACCAACTAAACAGTTATCCAAAATTATAATGGCAGACGGAAAAGTTTAATATAAATCTTTTCCAGACTGACCGGGAAAGCACAAAACAATAATTTGTAAAGCCAATGCCTCAAATCATAAGCTCCCAGTCCAGTCCACTAAAGGTTCCCTAAATTAATTTGCATTTTTCCTTTGTTTCTACCCTAGAAGCCAAATTTTCCTGACTGGGATTTTGATCTACTAATCTGATGAAGTATCAATTAAGTATTGCTATTTAGTATGGTTCTGATTTCAAAGCTGCAAGTCTATTTATACACCCCCCCACCCAATTAAATTTAAACTTGCTTCAATATACTTGAGGGTAAGTGACATTGCAAAAGATCTACATGATCCTTAGGTCAATGAATCTGTACAACATTATATTATTTACATAAATCTTTGAGTGTCCCTTGATTACAACAATTAAGACTATAAATACTTCTTACTCTAGCTGCCTACACTAATATTAATATTGACCTTTCAGGTAATCCTTTAATCCCTTGCGATGCTTATGCATCTCATTTTCATTGAAGGCTATATTTAGCTGTTGTTGAGGCAGCTGAATTGAAAACAAGAATTTATTCATGGAACATGTTTCAAATTCATTAGAAGTTTGCAAGAGAATTGTCACTGCTACAGTTCACTTTATATTGATGTTACCCATCATGATGACAATTCATCTAGTTAATATTCATTTAGAGTTAAAAGCTGAGACCCCACAGGCATGAAAATGCTATGATCATATGTGCAACAGTTTAATTTCACAATATTGGGCAGAGTTTTAAGAACAGTGAGAAGATGTGACAGAACTTCAATAAAATGGCAGAATTTGATGATGTAAAGGAAATTCAACAGTTTACACTATAACACAGCACGAGAAATAATCAGACTGACACGTCACCTGTTACAATTTCCTGCTAAAACAAATTCAAAATTATCTGAGCTTACTAAAGAATTAAATGCACAAAACGTGCTCTCATTCTCTCTCTTTGCAGAGATTCAGATTTTTTTCATTAAAATGGAACACCATTCAACTTAAATGCAATCTGAATTAAATATTACATCTGTTTCAATGTTAATGTTTTTACATAGAAGGCTTTCATTTTGATATGTTAAAGCATTTCATTTAGGCACTTTATCAGTTACATTTTAATTATAATTTTGATGCTTAATAAAATCTATAAAATGCTGTCAAATAGACAAACACAAACTGTGCGTGCATGTAAAAATAATCACAGTGGTGTTGAAAAGACAATACAACAAAAAATTAAAATCATAATAATTAATTAGTTTGTCAGCCTTAAAATACCTTTGTTTCAGTAGCAATATCATGATGTTTCACTGTTAGGAAATACAAGCTGCCCTTTCAAAAGTTAAACCATTTTTAAGCAATACTCAGATAATCAGTACTATTCCATTTCAAAAAAGGTCACTGATCTTCAAGTTAAATAAAGCAGTATTTATATTCAACTGATGCCATTAACTTTCAACATGAGGTCTCAAGCAGTTCACTGGATTTGCTTATGTCAGTAGCTAAAAACATTTTGTGAATAAAAACTGGGTTTTCCTTACTACCAAGTTACTTTGGCATCCAGTAAAACTGTTCAGCAGTGGCAACATGTATATTTTGTCTGCAACATAACACTGAAAAAAGAGAGTAATTCTCCATTTTTAATCACTATTTCAATTTATTTATTTTATGTTGTGTGAACTAGGCAATCGAAAGCACCCAGGAAGCTTGTACAAATCTGTTGCTACAATTATAATCTTTCTGCCCATTGTTTAACAGAAGGAATACTGTCATATTTCCCGTTATGAGGATTTATCAAGTGTTTTGATGTTATGCTCCAAGATCTTTGTTCACACGTCCCACAGAGTTAAGTCTACTGAAAATTCCTGATTGTAGCTGGTGTGTAGAGATTGACAGCACTGTTTAACTGTAAATATGGGAGTGTTGTACTTTGCAAACACAGTTCAACAAAACTGACAGCATCAGTGTGGGGAGTACTATGATAAAAGAAAACATACTTACCTTCCTAACTCAAAATGGTCATTTATAGAGAAGGACAGCCAACTGATTTAAAAAAACGCATCAATTGTGTACGGACAAACTTATGGAAGAACAGTTTTAAATTATTTTCAATTGTAAAATGTTTACTATTTCCAAGATGCAAATTGAGACACTTTATAAAGCATGCAGCTGCTGACTTTTACTGTTGAAATGCAGTAATGATACTGCATTCCTTGAACAGGTCAGAAATCATCTTTGAATTTTTACAGGGAACATACACTATAATCTTACAGACATAATTTATTGTCATGCTGTCATTAGGAACCAATTTTTCTTTGGTGACCAGTTTGCAAAATGAGTTCTCTGTTACCAACCTTCAGCACAATTTCATTGACTGTGTTGGTGTCTGCTTCAAAGTAGAGATGTTTGTGGTCATGATTGCTTAGATAGGTGAGCTTGAATACTGCATGGCCTGCAAGGCAAACAAAGGACAGGAGTCAAACAGATGAACAGAGTTTTACTACGGATGCAGACTGACAAAGAAACAGATGGCGATATTAATGTCCCATCAGCAGAACAGAAGGAAATTGCATGATGGCGACAGCCTCCGCATGTCATTTCAACATCATTCAGGCAAAACTCACCACAAAGGCAACAGAACCCTTTTTAATATAATTTCATTCCCCATCCTATCACAATGGACAAAGTGCAGAATCAATCATTTGGTTAGTTAGGTCCTCTGTCAATTCTTTCTGTTCTTTGAGTTGTGGTGGGGGAGGGGAAGCATTGGTGGTGAGAGAAGAGAAGAAACCAGACTGTGCTTGGTATGACCATTGCAGGAAAGTAAGTATTAATATTTGTGGTAGGCTTATAGAGGCATTTACTGCTTCACACAGATATGTTAAAATCTGCTACGTGACCTACAATACTACAAATCCAGGTGGTTATATTAACAGACACTACAAAATAAAAGCTTCTTAAATTATCTTTTGATGCAAAGTCAAATTTTGAAATACATGCTGAGTCAACACCCATTCCAAGCATATTGCTCATGATATAATGTAGTGTGGTGAAAACATGAGAGTACATAAGCTTTTAGAATTTCTCTCAGAAATATACAAGAACGTTATAAATGCAACATCAGAAGGATAAAATTGCATTATTCATATTCCTACCTCCTACCCCCCTCCCCCACCAAGTCAAGACTACTAACTCATTGTGGACTTACTATGAATGTCCAAAAGTAGTTAACTCTTCAAGTTTATATTTAGAGATAATAAAATGTGAGGCTGGATGAACACAGCAGGCCAAGCAGCATCTCAGGAGCACAAAAGCTGACGTTTCGGGCCTAGACCCTTCATCAGAGAGGGGGATGGGGAGAGGGAACTGGAATAAATAGGGAGAGAGGGGGAGGCGGACCGAAGATGGAGAGTAAAGAAGATAGGTGGAGAGAGTATAGGTGGGGAGGTAGGGAGGGGATAGGTCAGTCCAGGGAAGACGGACAGGTCAAGGAGGTGGGATGAGGTTAGTAGGTAGATGGGGGTGCGGCTTGGGGTGGGAGGAAGGGATGGGTGAGAGGAAGAACCGGTTAGGGAGGCAGAGACAGGTTGAACTGGTTTTGGGATGCAATGGGTGGGGGGGGGGAAGAGCTGGGCTGGTTGTGTGGTGCAGTGGGGGGAGGGGGCGAACTGGGCTGGTTTAGGGATGCAGTTGGGGAAGGGGAGATTTTGAAACTGGTGAAGTCTACATTGATACCATTAGGCTGCAGGGTTCCCAGGCGGAATATGAGTTGCTGTTCCTGCTAATGTGGAATGATTCCACATTAAGCAGAGGTTCACCTGCACATCTGCCAATGTGGTATACTGCATCCACTGTACCCGGTGTGGCTTCCTCTACATTGGGGAAACCAAGCGGAGGCTTGGAGACCGCTTTACAGAACACCTCCGCTCAGTTCGCAACAAACAACTGCACCTCCCAGTCGCAAACCATTTCCACTCCCCCTCCCATTCTTTAGATGACATGTCCATCAAGGGCCTCCTGCACTGCCACAATGATGCCACCCGAAGGTTGCAGGAACAGCAACTCATATTCCGCCTGGGAACCCTGCAGCCTAATGGTATCAATGTGGACTTCACCAGTTTCAAAATCTCCCCTTCCCCAACTGCATCCCTAAACCAGCCCAGTTCGCCCCTACCCCCACTGCACCACACAACC
Source organism: Stegostoma tigrinum (assembly GCF_030684315.1). Classification (NCBI taxonomy): domain Eukaryota; kingdom Metazoa; phylum Chordata; class Chondrichthyes; order Orectolobiformes; family Stegostomatidae; genus Stegostoma; species Stegostoma tigrinum. The sequence goes on from NC_081382.1 coordinate 26,944,090, forward strand.
AGCCCAGCTCTTCCCCCCCGACCCACTGTATCCCAAAACCAGTCCAACCTGTCTCTGCCTCCCTAACCGGTTCTTCCTCTCACCCATCCCTTCCTCCCACCCCAAGCCGCACCCCCATTTACCTACTAACCTCATCCCACCTCCTTGACCTGTCTGTCTTCCCTGGACTGACCTATCCCCTCCCTACCTCCCCACCTATACTCTCTCCACCTATCTTCTTTACTCTCCATCTTCGGTCCGCCTCCCCCTCTATCCCTATTTATTCCAGTTCCCTCTCCCCGTCCCCCTCTCTGATGAAGGGTCTAGGCCCGAAACGTCAGCTTTTGTGCTCCTGAGATGCTGCTTGGCCTGCTGTGTTCATCCAGCCTCACATTTTATTATCTTGGAATTCTCCAGCATCTGCAGTTCCCATTATCTCTGAAGTTTATATTTAGACTGTTTTGTCACATAAATAGCAAGACAGTGGTACAAGCCCATTGTTCTGTCAACATACCAGGCCACTGACTGGCAAAGGCAATGTTGTCACAGTGCAAGCTGACAATGGGGCTGCTCTCTCGAGAGGTAGATGGTTTAGCCTGAGGGTCACCATGCCTCAGGTGAGGGACGAGATTGAGAAGAGTCCTTCATGATATTCAGGAATAACATCACTGGTATAGCACAGTAAGCATCTCAATTGTCCACATGGCAGGTTTCTGAGCTTCAGAGATAATGGGAACTGCAGATGCTGGAGAATTCCAAGATAATAAAATGTGAGGCTGGATGAACACAGCAGGCCAAGCAGCATCTCAGGAGCACAAAAGCTGACGTTTCGGGCCTAGACCCTTCATCAGAGATTGTCTGTCAGAAGAACCATAAAGCAGAAATAGAAAATGAAACCAACCCACACTGCAGTCATACATCTCCAAACATGGGTAGTGAAGGAGAGATCGGAAGACAGGCAGAACTGATATAGAAATAAGTGTATCCTGAACATACGGTCAACTTGAAACCAAAATCATGAGAATGTTCCTTCGAGTACATCACTACCAGCGATAACAATATTCCTGCACCACTGAAAGTTGAGGAATGATACCCATAAAAACTTGAACTTGCTGAAAAGTTTTACAATACCTGGCCAGATATAACAAATTTGAATTTAATGGTTCACTAGTCAGAAAACACATTTGTTCTTTATAACACATGGTAAACGAACATCTATCAAAATTTCAAATAGTAAACTAAACTTTTTTTTGAATGTTCCAAATTAATTTCAAGTGGGGTGTTTTAATTTTATCATTGATGATATTTATTTATTGCTAAGGATTAGCAGTCATCGGGCAGATCTTGCATGGATAAAATAGTGAAATTAATAGCATTTACTAATATGAGGTCAGTCAGTCTGTAACTTTCGCACACAAACAGTTAAATGTGAAAATCCCACATTTGTTGTCAGAGATATTGTGCTCCTCCCCAGGGAATCCTATTACAGTCCTTGCTGATAAATTCAACAGTATAAGGAATGCAATGTCATGAACTTGAGGTACATGTCTATTAATTCCTCACAAAGGATATCTGGGAAAGTTAGGGCTGGTGCATTCAGGAATTAGTAAATTTTTAACATGGGTTTGTTAAGTGCAAATTATTGTCAAGCATCTTCTCTGACACGGAGAATTAATTTTAAAAAGTGAAGGAGGTGAGCTGAATGTCTCAATCCCCAAGAGGTTAGCATTGAAGATATAGAACACTAAGTTTTGTACTCTCTTAATCCCAACTGTCTTTCCAAATTTTTATTCCATTTTGATTTAAAATTTATACTTTTGTGCTTTATATTTACCAATTTAGATGTTACATGCATCACATTAAAGATGCATTTGAAATGCTCGAGGGTAGTGGTACTGTCAGTGAATTTTCATTCCAGGATACCAAACTAACATTCTGAGGACATGGTCTTGAATTTCACTGTGGCAGATGGTGCATTTGAACTCAATAAAATCTGAATTAATGATGACCATGCAACCACTGTTGATTAACGTTCCCTCTAAGTTGCATGGCCTTGTGACATAATACAAAGCTATATTTTTGTTGTGTAGTTGCAATTTTACCAGTGAACATCAAATACCTGTAGATGCAAATTTCACAGAATATTTAAAGTTGCCTTTTTGGGTCTCAAAGTCATCCAATAGATTAAAGCTTTCGTGAATTTCTTCAAGCCAATGTGCCTCCATAAACCTCAACATATATTGGACTTGCAAACAGTTCAATTTTGCACATTCTTTTAAATCTGCCATTTCTCCACAAGAAAAATTAATGATACCCTACGTCATGAAACAGCTGCTGCTTTTCAAACATTGGTAACGTATTCAGATCAAATTTCAGTTTGCAAGAATTTGGAATTAAAATGGAAGAGGTCACTTCACAGGGATCATAATAACAAATGCCATACAGAAATATTTTGCCTTTGGATCTGGCTAAAATCTATCCATAAATACAAAAACAAGACATCTAGTGGCAGTAAAAGGTTACTGCTCTTGCCTTAGATTTTTGACCGAGGTGAAAAGAAGCAAAGCTACATGAAATAAATAAGACATTATATACCAGGTCAGAATGAATCATAGAATCCCCAGAGTGTGGAAGCAGACCCTTAGGCCCAACAAGTCCACACTGACTCTCAGGGCACCCCACCCAGACTTATCCACCTATAACCTATCTAATCTACACATCTTTGAGCACTATGGGCAATTTAATATAACCAATCCACCTAGCCTGACTGTGGGAGGAAACCACAGCATCTGAAGGAAACCACACAGCTGCGGGGAAAATGTGCAAACTTCACACAGACAATCACCCAAGGATGAAATCGAACCTAGGTCCCTGGAGCTGTGAGGCAGCAGTGCTAAACACTGAGCTACCGTGCCACCCCAAAGTGACAGCATTGTTGATGTGATTTACATTATTTGGTTCTGACACAAACAAAGGCATTTCATAAATAAAAATTATTCGTGAAGGCGATTAAACACAGTTCAATTTACAAAACAACCTTTATTCTGAATCCACTTTATGCATTGAATGAAGATAACTTTTCACAACATGAACTTGAGGATTTTCTGCTCAAAAATCTTCAGTTAATTATTTGATTTGATTTGATTTCAGAAGTATGAGATTTGAGTTTTTGGTTAATGAATGGAAAAAATTTCAGCAAAAATATTTGCAGAAGAACAAGGAGAACAAACGAAATGCAGTACTGATAACATCACTTTTCAGTAACTGACCCTGCACAGCTTGACTTTTATTCAATAGAACACACAACCATAATTTCTGAGAAAGAAATACTTTAGGCCAAATATATCCCTGCAGCACTCCCCTTCTATCCCAGCTTTTGTTTTCATAAATAATTCTCTCCATGCATGGAGTGAAATTGTATTTAAAAAGACCTTTTAATGGTCAAGGTGGAGATCAGAATTTTTAATATCCTAAATAAATCTATAAATTTGTATATCTGGTTGGCAACGATTTTATGTATTGGCACTGGGAGGAACGGTTGGGTGGAGTGAGAGACGAGAGGGAAGAAGCAGTGAGACAGCAGCTTTCAGGAATATTAAAAAAAACAAAAACTGTGAATGCTGAAAATCAGAAATAATAATAGAAAATGCTGGTCAAGCTCAGCAGGGCTAGCAGGATCTATAGAGAGAAAGCAGAGCTAATGTTTTGCATCAAATGACCCTACTTCAGTACTATCAACTCCATCCCTCTCCTTAGCAACAATTTGGGATTAAGTAGGTCTGCTGCAATCTCAATGTTATATTCAACTTGGAATGAGCTTCCAACCACATATTTTTGTCATCAAGATTGCCTGTTTCCAGCTCCGTAACACTGTGCAATTATGTACCATATTGGCTCATCTGCTGCTAAAACCTCAGTCGTGTCATTGTTACTATATACTTGACATTTCAACACATTTATGGTTGGTCTTCCAAACTGCACTGTCTATAAATGTGAGACCATCAAAACTTAACTTGTATCAAAAACCATTTCCCCTATCATCCAAGTTTGTTGACCTACAGTGGCCTCTGTCAAGTAACATTCGATTTGAAAAATTCTCACCCTTGTTCTCACATCCATCAAAGGTCTCATCTATTTCTATCTTGGTGGTCTGCTCCATGTTCCCAAGACACATGTATTCTAATTTTGACACCTCCAATTTGAATTGCTCCACACTACTGATGGCCATGCTAGCATTTTCCTCAGTGTTACCTCGAGAATATCTTCCCCACAGCTCCTTACATTGCATTCCTCTTTTAAGAGGCTCCTTAAAACCTCTCTTGGACCAAATATTTAGTCAGCTAACCTAATATTTGCAATTGTGGCGTGGTGTAACACTGCTTTAAAAGAATTTGTTTAAATTAATTCATGTCTCTGGCTAGGCAATCATTTATTTTCCATCTCTATTTGTCCAGAGGGCAGTTAAGAGGCAACTACATTGCTGCGGGTCTAGAGTGACACGTAGGCCAGATCATTTTAGGAGGAAGATTTCTTTCTTTGTAGGACATTAATGAACCTGGTGGGATTTTCCTGATAATCAGAAAAGGTTTTATGGTCAAACGATCCTTAATTCCAGGTTCTTTACTGAATTCAAATTCTATCATCTGCCATGGCGGGATATGAACTCAGGTCCCCAGAACATTAGCTGAGCTCCTGATTAATAATCTAATGATAATATGACTCGGCCATTGCCTATCCTATTGTGTTTCATTACATTAACGGCATTATGTTCATGTTGCCATTGAGATCCAGCAGGTATTGCTCATCACAGACTGCATGGATATTTGAACTGTGGAATTCTGTGCCTTTTGGGGCAATTTGCTCTGAGTGCATTAGCAATTCCGTCTCAGGCATTACTGAAATCAACTAGTTACGGGTTCTAAATTCCCAAATGAAACAAGGAAAATTAGCCCTTTTTGAAAATAAGTTTAGTACTGTTCTAAATCAGTTCAAATATGACTGGCTTTACTGACCAGCTGTGCTGTCAGATCTTGAACTCACTTACAAGTAACACAGGAACAATAGTTTCGGTGATATTTCTCCAGGGCCATTGCTAGTTTTCAGGGTGTCATTGGTAGATAGGTCAATTGAAACGCCACATCTTTAAGTGAAAACGGAGGTTCAGGCAGTAGTTGTCAGTGGTAAACCACAAATACTCAATCATTTCTGCCCTTGACAGAGGGGCTAAAGAGGATGGACATGGCTAATATAGAATAGTTATTCAGCAGATTTGATCTCCCCCAGAAACTTCAAAGCATTGGCTATCTCCACAACTTTGCTTCATTGCATCTTCCTGACAACCTTACCAGGCAAACCTTAAAGGGTTAAAAGAATAGTTTTCTTAAATAAGTTGACCATTTGTGTGGACATGTTAGCATTGTTCAGCAAAATACTTCAACTGTTTCCTGGATTATTTAAAATTAAATGCAAAGCTACATAGCAAGTAAATTCCAACCCAATCAGAAGGCAATACAGAACAGAGAGAAGGCTACAATACTGGAGCATCAATTTCAATCAACACCCTGTTTAACATTGTTTAATATTGGGAATTTGGGTAATAACAAAGAGAAAGATGACCCATCTCTTAAATCTTTGGACTACGTTAAATATTCTTCTCAGGTTGCTGGAGAGTTTACTTTCAGCATGACAGCAATCATAAGGTGAAGCCATGCTCTAATGCTCGTACTAAAAGATACGATCGTAAGTCATAGGAGCAGAAATTAGGCCATTTGACCCATCAAGTCTGCTCTGCCATTCAATCATGGCTGATACATTCCTCAATCTCATTCTCCTGCTTTCGCCCCGTAACCCTTGATAATCATTAACCTATCTATCTCAGTCTTAAATGTACTCAATTACTTGGCCTCCACAGCCTTCTAAGGCAGTGAATTCCATAGATTCACCACTGTCTGGCCGAAGAAGTTTCTCCTTATCTCCGTTCTAAAAGGTCTTCCCTTTACTCCAAGGATGTTCCCTTGAGTCCTAGTCTCTCTGACCAATGGAAGCATCTTCTCAACATCCACTCTGACCATGCCACTCAGTATTCTCTAAGTTTCAATTAGATCCCCCCACCCCCAGATACCCTTCTCAACTCCAATGAGTATAGTCCCAAAGTCCTCAAACATTTCGCTTTACATTCTTGGGACCATTCTCGTGAACCTCCTCCTTACCAGTTCCAGGGCCAGTACACCTTTTCTGAGATGCGGGGCCCAAAACTGCACACAATACTCCAAAATGTGTCCTGACTAGGGCGTTACAAAGCCTCAGTAGTATATCCCTGCTTTTATATTCGAGTCCTCTGAAAATAAATGCCAACGTTGCATTTGCCTTCCTGACTACTGACTGTGTCAGTATGTGTGATGTGTCTGCCTACCTTTTGTTTCAGGAATGGAGATTTTCTATACTTAATATAAATTTCAAAACTCAGAATGAAGAAAATATTTTCTCCAGAAAATCAACAATGAATTGAAAATTTAAAAAAAGGCAAATTTATATACTAAACATTTGAAGGAAAAGAAATCCTTTATTTAACCCAGATGGTGAAGATCAGGTACACATTTTGCAAATAGCAAACAATAATCATGCTGCACCAGAAGAGATGGAAATAGGTGACATTTTAATAACATGGAAACAAATCAGACAGTTACTTGGCAAAAAATTTCCAACTTCAACCTCTGACTGTTTTTCACTAGTCTAACTCAGTTTGTCTTATGGTAAACACCAGACTACGAATGGTCCTGCATTGACAGAAATATCCTACAGTTTGTTTTTAAATCCACAAATATTTCTGCAAAAGAATGGGAAACTAAATACTCATGACATATTAATTAGAGATTCCTACTGTTTTCATTGTAAAAAGGGCAATTAAACATAATTATGATTTAGTAACCATTAAGATAAATTCCCAAATCGGAAATTGTCAAATAATTTAAAAAATATTTTAAAGCATTTGACAAAAAGCCCCTAGTGGTACGAATGCCCAATGTATTTTCAACATCTCAATGAAAAAAATCTTAATTAGATGCTCATTAGTATGTAAATACATTCATGTTTTGTTATAACTCAGTAGAGATTGTTCTACAGAAAACCCTGTTTAAAAAGTTATTACTACTAATTCAAAGCTCACAATTGGTTGGTTTATAGACTTTTTCTAAGAAGAAAAATAATACTTTCTTATTTCAGTGTTAGTGGTGCAACATCTGGTTTAATGAGGCAATTCTATTTTTTTGACTTTTGTTATAGTGGTGGCAAAATTTAAAAAAAAATCACACATGCATAATTTTTTCCATCTTTTATGTATACAAATGAGCTGCTTGAACACTGCTCTCTAATATATTGTCTTCATATGGAAGCCTAAATAGTGCATGTTGGCTGCTGACGTAACAATGTGGGGTGCTGAGGCCACTTGGGTCTATTCCCTGAATCGTACAAATACAGAGTTATGGTTATAGCTATGAATGGAATTGACCAATTCTCTCCTCCTCCCCCAGCCCAGAGGTCAAATTGAAGCACCTCTACTGTTAACCAAGAGCAGATCTGCCTTATTTATACTGACCAGAGACTGAATTCAGGTTTTTTTTATTTGAATGATTATGTTCACAAGGCAGTGAATTTGATTTGGGTGTCAAGGGAACTAGCGTGACTTTATGTTGCAAGTTTCCGTAGGAAATTCAACATATACACACAAAATATTTTGCAAAGAATCTGCAAAGCTTAATAGCACTTTTTAAGACTTGACGTTTTGCCATGGAATGCTGGACTTTATTGATTCAGTAGTATTGACATTACTAAGTTTATGTCAAAAATAACACCACATATTTAAAGGTGCTGCATACAGAATTCATGCTTGCCACAGTTATAGCACAGCTGTGCTTTTATTCTTTTAATATGCTTCAAATACAATCTTTTTTAAATGGCATGTAAAATAAATTAATAATAATTTAATTTGGCGTTCATTCTTTCTCAAGATCAAAAAAAATACAAAAACTCAACCTAATGGTGTTCTCAGAAGATCAATGAGTCTAATGCTTCCAAACATGAAGCATTCTTTCCGAATACTCTCAGTTCTATTTTCACACTTTTGACAGTGCATACTTTAGAATATATGTGTATATGCATGCACTGCGTATAATTAATTACAATTGGTATTAATATTAAAATGCAAGAACATTATCCACTGAAGGCAATTAAAAACTCAAGAAAGAAAATATGTTTTGTAACTGCAAGTCTCCAAAAGATGCAGCCTGACTGTTTTTATTTAATAGTATAATGGAAATAAGAAATACTCAGTATGTCTGGCAGTCTCTGTGATGGGAGAAAGTTAATACTTTGAATCAAATATGACTTTTTCCTCAGTGAGGAGACTCAAATCACTAACTCTCATTGTCTCTTCACAAAGACTGCCAGATTTGGTGAGTCTTCCCAGGATTTCAGATTTCTAGCATCTGTAGCAACTTGCTTATGTATCATTGTACAATTTTGGTAGCTTGCAAAGAACCGGGGAGGAGGCTCCATTTCAGGAAACTGAAACAGAGAATCCTTGATAAGTGAGAAGCTAGAAAAGAAGTGACCATGGGAGGTATTAGGTAGATGTAACAGAATGGTCTTTAGGATGCATTCATTCAGAAACTGGATTAAGAAGAAATTCTGGAGTAGGAAAGCGCAAGTAGCTACAGAAGATCAAGTTTGTTAAAAATGCTGCAATATTTGAATACAAAAGACAAAGCAGACTAATTAAAGTACAAAGTATTTTAAAATATTGGGATAACAGAGCGTAGTAACACAATAGTAAGTAAAACAACAGAAACAGAATACATCGAAACAGCAAATTCAATATACTCTGTTTCATAGCTAACAGTGAGATAATTTACATTGTGTTGACATGGGAAATATTGATATTATCTATCAGAATTCCCTCCACAACTGCAATATTCCTCTGCTAAGATATATTTTGATAGCTCTTTCAAAAGAAAAACAGTTAGTTTCAACAGTGTTTTGCTTGACCATATATATTGAGGAAGCAAGTTCAGCTGAATAACAACGCAATGTATGACAATTCAAATTCCACTATTTTGTTGACAATATCACCTTTGCCTAACCAAATATCTTTGATGTGACAAGGTATGAGCTTCAACAATGTTGAAATTTAAAACAAAAATCAAAGAGTTGGAACTGAAAGTAGAAAAGATGGCTTAAATCATGATATATTGCCATTTTAAATAATACTGCATGCCAAACAGTCACCATGAGTTGGATAGCCCCTAGGTTTAAATATAATTAACTGGAACTACAATCTGTGGCAAACTGACAGAAAAACTCCTTATTAACACATTGGTTCAATGGCAGGGACAGCAGTGGTGAGCTGTGTAAAAACAAACTCTTTGCTGCAGACTCCCACATCCTTTGCTTTATCTTACAGATTTCCCCTTCTACCACCTGAACCATTTTGGAATGCATTGCAGCTCAGCTTGTAAATCACTGTACACCCCACTGCCACCACCACCTCAACAGTCTTGTTTTAGGAACAGATGATAAATAAATCAAAGTGCACTAAGCAGTGCTTCCACATGGCAATCGCCTCCTTCATTCCTTCTGCAGCTCATCAATCAAACTATTGTCTACGTGAAAGCTAAGGCTTGTAAATGTCATCTCCACTCAAGTCCAAGGAGAAGAAAATCAAAATGTTGCAAGGCATTTTAATTGGATAGTGTAATTAAACTAAAAAAAACCCCGGTGGACCAGCTTTGACAAGATAGCAAAGACCCTTCTTTATGGGGGTCTGAAATAGTATTTGTTATGAGAATAAGGCAACATGCATCATGATTATTTCCTACACCTACAGTCTGGGTACTGCTGTTGCTTGCTACAATATCAGTCAGGTTTTGAACAAATTGAATTAAACCCATTAAACTCTTTATTAGCAAATTTTAAAGGGAACCAAAAACGAACCTACTCATTAGAAGACAACTTGCTCTACATGCAACGTCCATATTGGGTCTAAGAAATTCAAAAGAATGCTGACTTATTTTTAAAAAAACAATCATTTCTCAAAAGATTGAAATAGTTAAATCTTTTGAAGAATGACTTTTCTTTACAGAACACCATTTTAATAATTACATGAATGTTTATGTGGAGAAGAACAATAGAAAATACAGAGAAAGGAAAATGAAAATAATCTCCCCAGATTCCCTTCTTCTCTAAAATCCTTGCAAGTTTAGAATAGAGAGGTGACTTGTTTCTCGAGCTCGACTACCCTCACAGTCATTGAGAGGTGCACAAGAACCATCAGGGTTGCAACTTCCCATCATAACCTTGCCCACTCCACTCGTCTAGTTATATTACAAAAAATAATTATGAATTGCCTACTTCTTGTCCATTTTAATGATTAATTAAAACATGCCAATGAAAAGCACCCAAGTACCAACAATATTTTGAGCCTCTATTATCAGTATGTTTAATTGACCAATATTTGAAAAGAATTATGTCAGAATAGAATGTCATGACCAGTCAAAGTAATGAACTGAACTGAACTGAAGCGCCTGCCCCAGCAACAGTAGAAAGAACCTTATAAATTAGAGCTTGCACACAGATTGGCATTGATGCAGCAAGGAATTAAAATGATGCCAATGCTGACTCATATTGCCAAATCACATTATAGGGACTTTGGAAAGAAGGGGCTAGGATAGTACTCCACAAGATCAAGGCCATTTTTTCCCACAAATCTTCCAAGTCTCGTTCTATAAATGAAAATGTTGAATAATTTCAAATTATACCACAAGGAAAATAATATTCCCCTGTAAATGGTTCCGACAGTAGTGCCAGTAGAAAAGAATACATTAACAGTTTGAGGTGGTGTGGCAAGATGTTTTTCTTTATATTATCACCAGTACTCGACCCAACATGGATTAAGTAGCACCAGGACAGGAAAGTACATTAACAGAAGAATTTGCACATGGCTTTTAAATCTTGCCAAGATCGAAGAGTTGGCAAGACTTCAAGTATAGACTATCTTGTCTGACAACTGTGAAAATATCCAAGAATTCCAAATATATTTTAAAAACTAGACTTATAACAAGTTGGCACTTGCTGTTCTGTATCAAGCCTACACCAGCATATTAGGAATTATTATACAAATTATTTCTTTAAAAATTTTTTCTTAGTAATTTTACTGAGGTAGCTGAGCGTATTTGATGAACAAAAATATTAATAGCGTTTTGCTAATTCTGAACTCACTGCTCATATGTAGTCAAGTCACAGTAAAGGCCAGTATTAACAGAAAATCAGTAAACAATAAACAAATTAAAATTACATTCTTTTAAAGTTTGTTTCAAGTGCAATTCATATCACAGCGAGATTCTAGGCATTAATTACACAGAATGGAGTAAATATAACAAAGGGGCACTGGAGGGCACAACACTACATTAGCATTTGTCAAATACCTTTGGTTTTAAATGAAAACTACATAAAAGCATTTCTGCCATCAATTTTGCTATCACTAACAGCCAGCATGAATTCTGCAAGAAAAGCTATTTTCGTGCAGATGTGAAATTCAATGAAAAAGACCGACTCTTGTAGGAACATCAATCAAAACGTCGGCTACAGTGACAGATCTCAACGGTGAGGGAGGGTTAAAGGTCACAGGTTAAGGAAAAAGCCAAGCTCTGGTTCAGCTCTAATATCTCTGCGGTGGAAGTCTTGGAAAGGTACACCCTCCTGTATTAGCCTACTATCATTAATCTTCTTGCCACCTTCTTTAGCAAGTCGAGCAGAACTGCTCAATAGAAAACTATATGATGGGGCACTACTAGGAAGGGCCAGTCCCCATTATCAGGTTAACATTCTGTTAAGCCCCTCTGCAGCAATGGAATGATAACTCTTGAAGAGATCAAGGTCACATGATGTACTGCACGCAATTAATGACAAGTGGGATTTAACAGAAGAGTGCAGCCTCACAAAAGAAGAAACTGAAATGTCTTTGTTACGTTTAATAGTCTGAAACAAAGCAATCTTTCATCCAAATTCAAGGTTTGACATCTATATTAGCATACTAGCATTTCTCAACATTTCAAAATGATACAATACAGAATGTGTTTTACTGGCTTTTGTATGAGCCCTTTTTTGGGTGGGGGTGAGGGGTGGAAGTTGGTGCATCCTTCCCAACATATTGCATCTGAAAAACTACTTATCCTTATATTTTGCACCATTTTCAAACTCCTTTTAGTTCTGAAAAAAGGAGTTACGCTGGACTTAGAACATAGATAGAACAGTACAGCACAGTATTGGCCCTTCGGCCCACGATGTTGTGCTGAACTTTTACCCTAAACCGAAGTATTATTTAACCCTCACCCCTACCTTATACAATCATCCATATGCCTAACTAATAGCCGCTTAAATGCCCCGAATGAGGCAGACTCCACTACCCTCTCTGGCAACGCATTCCAAACCCCTACCACTCTCTGAGTAAGGAACCTAACTTTGACGTCTCCCCTACATTTACCTCCACTCACTTTAAAACTATGCCCCCTCGTCATAGCTACCTCCACCCTTGGAAAAAGTCTCTGGTTGCCCACTCTATCTATACTACTGATCATTTTGTATACCTCTATCAAGTCACCTCTCATCCTTCGTCGTGCTAAAGAGAAAAGCCCTTGATCTCACAACCTTTCCTTGTAAGACCTTCCCTCCATTCCAGGCAACATCCTGGTAAATCTTCTCTGCACCTTTTCCAATGCTTCCACATCTTTCCTGTAATGAGGTGACTAGAACTGGACACAATACTCCAGATGTGGCTGAACCAGGCTTTTGTACAGCTGGAGCATAACTTCACAGCTCTTGAACTCAATCCCTCTATTAATGAAAGCTAACACACCATACGCCTTCTTAACAACTCTATCCACCTGGATGGCAGCTTTCAGAGAACTTTGGACATGAACCCCAAGATCCCTCTGCTCGTCCACACTGCCAAGAATCTTTCCATTAACCCTGTATTCTGCTTTCAAATTTGTCCTTCCAAAATCAATCACCTCACGCTTTTCAGCATTAAACTCCATCTGTCACTTCTCAGCCCAGCTCTGCATCCTGTCAATGTTCCTTTGTAACCTAGAACAGCTTACCGCACTATCCACAACTTGACCCACCTTTGTATTGTCTGAAAACTTACTGATCTACCCTTCGACTGCTACATCCAAATCATTTACAAAAATCACAAATACAAGAGTGGACCCAGAACAGATCCTTGTGGTACACCACTTGTAACTGAGCACCACGTTGGACATTTTCCATCCACTACCACCCTTTGTCTTCTAAGGGTCAGCCAATTCTGAATCCAATCTGCCACATTTCCCCCTGTCCCATGCCTTCTTAGTTCCTGCATGAGCCTACCATGCGGAACCTCATCAAACGCCTTACTTAAATTCATGCATACCACATCTACTGGTCTACCGTTATCCACATGTTTGGTCACCTCTTCAAAGGATAAACTTTGAAATGTTAACTTTGTTTCTCTCTCCATAGATGCTGCCTAATGTGCTGAGGTTCTCCAGAATTATCTGTAGTTGTTAATTAGTAGTAAAACTGGTGAACAATTTCGAAAGGCAGTACAAAATAATGCTGACTTTATGCTGTGAAGTAAAACAAATAATAAAGCCCCTATATTTCAATACAAAAAGGGGTTCCATTCTTCAAAAGAAGTTTACTACTTATGGGAATCGGTTAGCTCTGCTCGCCAGAAAGCTGGTTTGTGATGCACAAGTACAGGTTCAATTCCTGTACAACTGAGGTCACAATGAAGGTCCCACCTTCTTAACCCGCCTTCTCCTGAGGTACAGTGGCCTTCAGGTTAAACCATCAAACATCAACTTGCATTTCTTTAGTTCCTCTAATTCAGAAAATGTCCTAAAGAAGCTTCTTTAATGAGATGGATTTTAAGAACCAGGATGTGCCTCCATTCATCTGGTCCCAATGCTTTAAATCTCTCTCCCTAAACTCTAACTTTTTATCACATTCAGAGAAACAGGTATTTATTCTGGTGATAATAAAATGTGAGGCTGGATGAACACAGCAGGCCAAGCAGCATCTCAGGAGCACAAAAGCTGGCGTTTCGGGCCTAGACCCTTCAAGAGCTGGGCTGGTTGTGTGGTTGTGTGGCCCAGCTCTTCCCCCCCACCCATTGCATCCCAAAACCAGTCCAACCTGTCTCTGCCTCCCTAACCGGTTCTTCCTCTCACCCATCCCTTCCTCCCACCCCAAGCCGCACCCCCAGCCACCGACTAACCTCATCCCACCTCCTTGACCTGTCCGTCTTCCCTGGACTGACCTATCCCCTCCCTACCTCCCCACCTACACTCTCTCCACCTATCTTCTTTACTCTCCATCTTCGGTCCGCCTCCCCCTCTCTCCCTATTTATTCCAGTACCCTCTCCCCATCCCCCTCTCTGATGAAGGGTCTAGGCCCGAAACATCAGCTTTTGTGCTCCTGAGATGCTGCTTGGCCTGCTGTGTTCATCCAGCCTCACATTTTATTATCTTGGAATTCTCCAGCATCTGCAGTTCCCATTATCTCTGATACTATTTATTCTGGTGCCTTGGCTAATTATCACCTCCATCCTAACACCAACAAACATACCAAACAGAGATTAACTATTCATTAAAATTATTGTTGAGATATTGCTATATGTAAAATTCATAACTAAATTTGTATGGCTTATAACAGTTGCAGCACTTCAAACAATTCACTGTTTCCAAGTGCTCAAGATAGTTTTGAGGCATGAATGAAATAAATTTATTTGGTTTTAAAGTAATTTCTCAGTAAACAAATTCCAACCCCCAAATATTTATACCATTTAGAAATACTTCTCATTTTATATTATGCCTTTTCTTTTGAAAGTGACTATCCTATAAAGCATATATGGTCGAGGATATAAACTCTCCGGCAGGAAGCGCAAATTCTTACAGAAATTGAAAGGGTCACAAATCCATAAGCAAAACAATTAGCGTTTTACCATTTTAAATCTTAGTTCCCACAAGAAAGGAGCTTTATTGCTTTGCTATTCTGGAGTTCAATGCTGTATTTTGCATTGTAAAAAATAAAAATCCTAATGTGTCCAGTTTAAAAATCAATATCACAAAATACTTAAGAACTTCTTGAAGTGAATTCAAATGTTGCATCCAATCAAAAAAAATCAAAATAAAAACCAACAAGAATACGAACAAGAAATTCAAAATCTTACATTTTATCCTTCTTCAGGCGTGTTTAATAAAAATCTCCAAAAGCAATACTCACGATGTTAAAGTATCTACATATAGATTAAAATGGTTCTGGCTCTGATAAAGTAGAAAAAGAACACTGATTTTGCTCTATAATAATTAGTGTGACTGACATAAAACCCCAATAACTGATTGTTAGTGGCAAATCATATTAAATTCTCAATGTAACAAATTTGACTGGGTTTATCACCAGTAAATTCTGATGGATTAACATGGTACAAATGCATTGTGTGACAAAATATTGTTCAAGTCTTAGACGGCTGAAAATGTAGAGACTGGTGTCAGTGAATATTATGGATATGCAGCCACCATTCTAAAGGATAAAAAATGTATCACAGGCACCACTGTCTTATCTAATATTAAACCTGTGGACAATACAGTGCTCTAATTTTTCTATTTGAGTGCATGCAGTCACTCACACAACAGCACAAAGATACAGCAAATAAATGTAATACTACATACTCGGACTCTTCTCTTCCACAAGGTCACAAGCGCAGAGTAGATCAGAATCAATCGAAATAGGTTTCTGTTTAATCCAGAACTTGGTGCTGGCTTTCTGATTAGTAACAGGGTCTATCTCCACCTTTTCTCCCGAGATACCTGTGCATCAGTGGGGATATAAACCAGTGGGCTGTGTAAGTGATTTTATATCAACTATTTGACACACTTTATAAATCTTAATGGAGTAAACACAAAGTGCTCTCTTAAGCCTTCCAAAACTCAGCTTTTTTTTGCACTTTATGAAGTGAGTGCTGAATACAGAGCAGATTTCAGGACCACCAAATAAATAAAAATGATAAGAATATCTGAATTGGATTCTGTAAGCTTCAAAACACCACAGTGGTACTGTTTTCTCAATTTGGCACGATTTAAATTAATTGTTTTATTCAGCTGACAGGAGTAAGATCTCAAACTAATATGAGAGGTATGCAAACAAACAGAATTCATAGCATCCCTCCATTCTGTGCAATTTAAAATTAAATACTTCATCAAATTCTTGTTCAATTGTGGTTTCATGCTATTACAGTAATTATATTATTCAAGGAACATAAAAGCCTTTTTCTCTTAACACATTATATAAATACCTAGTAACATTTTAGAAGTAGCAAGAAAATGCCAACTTTGAAAGGTGTCTCCAGATCCTGAGGCAAATGGTACTGAAATACATGAATATTTTATACATGTATAAAACACACACACACACACCCTTTTTTTTCTGGTTACTCACAAAATGTCAAATCAAGCTCAGCAGGAAGCTACCTACCGAAAGGTTTTGATAGTGCACAATGATTGACTAGAATGAGGACAAAGTGACAGCAAACAAATTGCTCCACGGTGTGGAAGTAGAGTAAATATCACAACATAACTATGTCCTAACTGAAGTAAGAGGATTTTCCATCACTCATCTGAGGGGACTGAATGTTCATGTTAAACTGTTTTTATGAATGTATACTAAAATCTTGCGTGGGTTATACTCAAAATCTTATAGCTTGTTACTTACGTATCATATAAATAAAAGTCAAAAACATTTCAGTGGAGGCAAAAGGTCCACCATATTTTAAGGGTATTATTTATCAGATCAATTTCAAAGTAGAAACACACTTGTTAATGCTGCGTTGGATTCATTCTGCTCAGACTACAATTTTTTTTTCAGACCAAATCATCCTTCTTGTGAAGAAATGCACTACTAACTATTCCTCATCTCAGCAGCAATTTGAAAATTGAATTTACTTATCCCAAATTTAAACATAAATTTCCTTCAAATGGAATAGCTATCATTTTCAATTCAAAGCTGATGTTTAAAAGTTCAAACTAACTCGCATTTGGTTCTTGACTTTCTCAATTAGTGCACAACTATTTTTCTTAGCATATGAATAGCAACAGAGACAATAAGTTCACAAAAACAGCAACTACATAAATCATTAACAAGAGAGGCAACAGTAAAATGCTTTATAATACTTCAGTCAATTTTAATGCGCAATCAATTTTCATTATTTCAGAATTTTAATGAGATAGTATTTCTGTTCTTATGATCAGATGTATAGCATTTTCTGGTTTAATTTTCATATAACAACAGTCAGTAAAACTATTGAACAGGCTCGACTAACATTTGAAGAGCGAATGAACTCAATATTTATATAAACACCTCATCTGATCCTAGGGGAAGTTGTTTTTTGATGGATAAACATGGCAGCTGAATAATGGATGGCAAGTTGTCTCAAAACGCAAATGAATCAATTACTAATTTTTTTGGTGCTTTTTGAAAAAGGAGGGATATTTGTCAGGACATGAAGATAATTTTGTGCTCCTCATTTAATAGTAGCACAGGGTGCCACCTAGGCAG
Organism: Stegostoma tigrinum; assembly: GCF_030684315.1. NCBI lineage: Eukaryota > Metazoa > Chordata > Chondrichthyes > Orectolobiformes > Stegostomatidae > Stegostoma > Stegostoma tigrinum. Next base: position 26,961,716 of record NC_081382.1, read on the forward strand.
GCAGACAGGGTTTAGATTTAACACTTAATTTGCAAGACTATATCTGCCTCTGCACATTACCATCTGACTCAGACAGAAGTACTGGCTAACTGAATCGGGTTGATACTTAAAATAATATATTCTATGCAAGTCACAAATCAAAACTTGCATTACAAAGTGATTCACTACAAAATTAGATATATATGAGTGGGAAAAAAAACAAAAGAATAAATATTTCATTTATGTTCAGAAATTTTAAAGATGGCAGGAGTCTGGCTACCTCTGCAGATTTTAAATGGTGAATATTACTCTGTTATTTCAACATGACTATGAACCCACTTCAGTGAACAAGTGTGTTAAAGTGATTTTTGTGCTCACATAACAAAAATATGTATTTTAAATGTAATATGAACAATCCACTTAGATATTTATAAAACAGAATTACGAGGATCTGACACCGATTTAACACGCGAGGGGAAAATCTTACTCCATAAGTAGGAGATATTATCCTTCTTGCAGAATACAAATAAACTCAGAAGCTGTTAGAGACAGATGGCAAATAGTTTCTGCATTGATTTAACTGATGCTTGCCTGACCACCATTAAACACAGCATCTTGTTTTATTCGTCAATGGCAACTCTGCACACATAACAGTTCTTGCATTTCAGAAATAACATCATGCCAAGTATTGAGAAGTGGAGATTTTAATTTGGTAACAAACTTGCATGCAAATATAAAAAGACAAAGTGCAGGAGACAGTGATTATATTTCAGACTTCCAACATCCACAGAATCTTACTTTTACTTTTATCTATAAGTATGCTTTTTTACCCTCAAAGTCATTAATTTCCACGCTTACTTCACAGAGCTACATACTAAATATAAAAAAAACACTAGATTATGCATTGCTTCCCCTCAACCTCCTCAGAATTGCTTGTTTTATTTATACAAATGTAACATTTACAGGCTTTCAATGAGGTGACACCTAACATTGAAAGTTTGCCTTTAATCAATTGCTATTTGGAATAAAGACAACCAATTCATTTTCTTTTTGTGATGACTGAGATTGTCATCAAGGCAGAAAGAAAACATTAAGTAACAAGATGTAGAAAACTAAGCTGTATTCTGACCATTAACAGTTTAAGAAGGCAATCTTTATCTACTGTCAGAGAAGTAACACACTATTTACATGTACTAAAATTCCCCCAAGTTGCAAACTAGAAAGGGATTATATTCACAATTCAATCTATGGTCCAGAAACCTCAGAAACCACAAAAGCAGTCAATACTGTTAATGTGCCTTGTTAATTTGATAGGATTTGTCAGGTAACTCCACTGGAAAATTATATAAAACTGTTCCAGATGAACAGATGATAGTGACATGAATTAAACTGATAGAACAATACCAGAATATAAACCAGAAATGACATCTAAAGTGGCTGTTGATTTATTGCCATCCTGAGTTTGGTTCTGGGCTTCCATGTATATTAGTGCTACAAATCTGGGTCCATTTAGCAGTGAGATGCTCGTACATACATCACCAGCTCCTGCTCCAAGCCAAGGTCATTCCCCATTGCATCAATCTTTTCAGTAAAGGCTACTCCAACACTGTACTAGTTTTTCAGCTATTTCAGCTTTGTTTTTTTTTGGAAGGATTTGAGAGATGAGAAAAGTTTGGCCGGGTTTTCGGGGTTTGGGCGGGGGGTGAGTGGGGAGAGGTGAAATAAAGTAACAAAGAAAAAAGCATAGCAAAGTTGATTCTGTTAATACTTCTTAAATTGCCCTTCATGCTAAACACAGCTGAATTATTTGTTTGAATTAAAGATGCTTGCTTTTTAATTCCTTTGGCAATTACATTTTTAGCAAAAAAAAATGCCTGTGATAAAAACCCTTCTTCTAGTCTTCAAAACCTCAGTGTGCCCTTAATATATTTGCACAATGCTTAAAAATTCAGCTCTACTGGGAGATAATCATTTTACTTCTTTAGCTAGCACAAAAAGACACTTGGACACTTTGAACAAAGTACAAAAAGCTACATTCCAAGTTCTTGTTAGTGTTAGCATGTCTGTACATTTTTAAATCATCAAGATAATTTTAATGGTTTCAGTAATCATGAGTAATACTTAATTTTGCTGAATGAAAAAACCGTTGCACTAAACATAACTGACTCTTCCAGAAGTTTGCCCAATTAAAACTGTTACTTATTCTCAGAAAAGCATGAATACGGTGTCTTTGCTGGTTTCCTATAATATATCGTCCAAGGTTTCTTTGTGCCTTCCCCATTCCTTATTCCCTAGGAAGTCAGGGCTTTCTAAAGGACTGAAGGTTTAAGGTATTGTGGTTTTAATGGCAAAAATATTCTTAGGAAAGGATGGGTGGAGGAAAATTATTAGAATCCTCAGACTTTAGAACTCAAGCTACAAACTAAAAATGGCAGACATTGTTCAAAGGAATTGAAGCATTACCCCCAAAAAAAGTCATTCTTTTACAATTAATGCTTTAAGATCATTTTTACATTTGTCAAAAACGCATCTTTTGTTATTAAGGGAATTCATACCAAGATATTAATAGAAAGCTACAATCCAATTAAAAATAAACATCTGTTGTGAATTGAAAGATTATCCAATACGTAAAGGAAACCCAGAAACTACTCCTATGACCGTGATGGTTTACTTACAGTCATGTTTAGTTGTGTTACAAAACTATGGGCAGATGACTGAACTTTTGATGAAGAATGATGTCTTGTTCAGGGTAGGTGATAAAATACTGGAGATACTCAGCAAGTTATGCAGCCTCTGTGAAGAGAAACAGAGTTAACATTTCCTGCTACATGGGCACATATTAATGTGCTACACCATCAGATGGATCCTCGACCACAACTGTAGTCAGTGAAGATAGGCAACAACACCTCCTCCGTGACGATCCTCAGCAACACCCAAGTACACTGCCTGTACACTCATGATACAGTGCTGGGTGACGTGCTGCAAAAGATAACAACTCTCCCTCAATGTAAGCAAAACTAAAGAGCTGATCATCGACTTCAAGCAGCAAGGAGGAGGGCACATCCCTATCTACATCAATGGAACTGGGGTGATGGTTGAAAGCATAAAGTTCCTCAGAGTGACGATCACCAACAATCTGACCTGGGCCACCCACATTGATGTGATGAGTCAAGGTGACAAAAACGCCTCAACTTCCTCAGGAGGCAAAGGTAACAACCCTCGTTGATTTTTACAGATGCACCATAGAAAGTATTCTATCTGGATGCATTACAGCTTGGTATGGTAACTGCTCTGCCCAGGACCTTAAGAAACTACAGGAAATTGTGAATACAGCCCAGACGATCACAAAAGCCAACCTTCCATCCACTGACTCCATTTACACTACGCAGCCAACAAAGACCCCCAGCCACCCTGGTTATAATCTCTTCTAACCTCTTCCGTCGGGTAGAAGATACAAAAACTTAAACACACATACCAACATGTTTAAGAAAAGCTTCTTGCCTACTGTTATTAGACTTTTGAATCGGCTACTGTAAAAGACTTTTGAATGGGCTACTCAAATTTCAAGTTTAATGTTGATCTTGCTTTTGTGAACTTTCTTTGTATTCCTTTCTCTGTTCTATTACCCTAATACAATTTGTATGATTATGATCTGCCTGTACTGCATGAAAAACAAAACTTTTCACTGCACTTAGGTACATGTGGCAATAATAAATAAAATCAATTCAAATCAAATCAGATCTTTATTGCTTGCCCTTTCGTCCCTGTTTTGGCAAGACTTTTTTCAGAACTAATTACTTTAAATCACTGGGAAAAACAAAATGGAATGTTACTTTAAAATTAACAGTGGGCACCTTTCATACATATGTTTTTGTATTTGAAAGTATTTGTGGTCACATTGTATCTCTGAACATCCAATGTGGAAGTGGCTCAAGAATCATTGAAACATGGTTTTACCAAGGCAAACGTGGTAAACGGTAGCTAACCTGCACACAACATCCAGCAAATAGCAAAGACGTAACTGACAAAGTTGTCGGGTGTTTTGGCAAAACCAAATAAGTTCCTAGAATACTTCTCAATTGTGGCATGTTAACAAATGAGGGCCTCAGCTTATCTGAATGTCTACATCTCTGATAACGCAGGATGCCCTAATAAATTAAAGGAGAACCTAGAAGTCCTGGAGTGGGGTTTCATCCCAGAATTTGCCACATTGTGACACAGTATAGGCTGCCTTCAGCACACTTTGTAATCAACAGACATGAACTTGATTAGATTTTCTCAGTTTTGTTAAAATAACCTGGAGAAAAAGAAATCTTTCAATTATCGCTATGTTACATAGTTCATGTGACCCAAGTACAAACCCCGAGGACTTTAGAAATACCAACAGAAATGCATGAATTTCAACATGGCACAGAACCTCCCCCTCTTCCAAAACAGTCTGAGGAGTAGGAAAGGATTTCCATTGCAGAAAATAAGTTATGCATTGATTGAACAGGTTTAATGACCTGAATTATTCTTCATTCAACTTTTTTCTTGTGGTACCAGCAATGAACTTCAGGAATAGACGATTACAGACAAAGATGTCAAGTTGAGATGTTTAAAATAAGGTTCCAATTTGTTTTTCAAAGTGACTGAAAGTAATCAATTCTGAGAATGATCTTGCCAAATAGGGAAGAAAGGGCAAGCAATAAGCATCCAAAAGTATAGTACATTAATATACAGTACTGTAGCAATTACACAATGGAAAGACACACATTTTTATATTTTGACCTGAAGAACTGTCGAACAGGAGCAATACCCTCTGTTCATGGGAGAGAAGTTAAGGAGGAAGAAACAACATCACATTATTCTTGCTCACCCTAATCTATAGGGTTCACGCTAGGAAAAAAACAACTATATAAAAAAAGGCACCAGACCATTAGCTTTCATTCGGAATGGCATGGAATGGTACATAAAGCTGCCAGGAAGAAAATAACATTGTTGTAAATATGTAGCAAAAAGAGTTCTTTTCGTTCATTCAATGAATGTGGGCCTTGCTGGCTAGGCCATATTTCACTGCCCATCTTTAAGCGACCTGGAGAAGGAGTTGCTGAGCTACTTTCTTAAACCGCTGCAGTCCTTGAGGTGTAGGAACATCCACGATACTACAACAAAGTAAGTTACAGGATTTTGACCCAGCAGCAATAAAGGAACAGTGATATTGTTCTCAGTATTTTTAAAGTGAGAGAAGATAGATTTAAATAAGACATAATGAGCAATTCATGCGATTGTTAGGAACAAATATAAATTGTCAGCAATTTTAAAATTTAGATAAGATTTGATAACTAATGGAAAAATTCACTGAAATTTGAAAAGATGAATTATTGAGTTCAGCGCTCTGGTGACAAAAGTACTTTTCTGAAGTACAGTATTTGTAAACCCAGAAATTATGTGAAAAGACTCAGCTTTTCCTGTGCATTAATTTCATTGTGAATATCAAAACCATTGGACAAGTAACTCAGACATGTTTGACACACTGTACCTTACATAAAGCAGACAAGGAATTAAGATATGACTGAAAAGTCACATTTATAAGCAGACTGAAAGGTGCATTAACCCCTGAAAGCTGTTTTCACAGGTCAGTCCCATCAGTACTAAACAAGCTGAACCATTTGTTTCACCTAACAGCTCCACTCCCCTTATGTCATTTATCTTTAGTGATAAGGGATGACCTTTTCCAAGCTCTCTGTTCTGACAGCTTCCAGATGCAGAGGCAAGAAATTCTCCTCAAAGCAACCTGGCAGCAATTGGCAAATAATATGAGCTTGGCAAAATGGCTTCTGCTTTTGAATGGTGGCTAGAGTACAAAGGTTTGCATTGTGGTTAAAAAGTCAAGGGGATATCACATTCAAAAAACTTTGCAATAACACTTGGCAGTAACAAAATAGATCAATAACTTCAATAATGCTCAGTTACATCAACATTGGAATAAGCTACTTTGTAAAATCATAGAATGGCTATGGCACTGGAGGAACGGATTCAGCCTATCAAGTCCATGCTGGCTCTTTGCAAACTCAGTTTAGGTAGTTCCATATTCCCTTCCCTGTATTTATACAACATTTTTCTCCCCTTCAAGTGCCTATCCAAATCTATTTTTACCATCATGACTGAATCAGTTTTCACAACTCTTTCAGGGTGCACATCTCAGACAGTAATCATGCACAAATAAAAATGTTTCTCCGCATGTTGCCTTTAACTCTTTTACAAATCACTGAGAATGTGTGCTCCGATTCTTGACTGCTGGTTATCCCTATATCTTTAGTATTTTTCATTTTCGAGTGGTTAATTTCCCTTTTAATGTAGTTGCTTTGGAAATTGTTGATCTAACAGCTACTTGTAATACATTTCATGCTCCAACAAAAAATTTTGCAGGACAATGTCATTAAGTTTTGCTGAAACATAATGGACTACCCTCTCAAGCTTGTTAAAATACACATAAAATTCATGATTACTCACCTGTAATACTTAAAACAGAAGTTTATTCAAACAAGAAAGGAAAGAGTATTCATTTTGAAGCACTATTTTCTGAAACATTAATATGTCACCGTCAATGGACATAATTGATAATACTGTGCAAATACAGCATTCATAATTTATTTAACATATGTTTGCCTGTTTTTGATAATTTGCCAAATATATCTTCAAAATTTGCATTTCAGAATTATGGGTATTGTCACAGCATTGCTTCAAATCAAGTGTTTTAATAATTGAACAAATCAAGCTAAAATCTACAAAATTTCACTCCTGCAAGATTAAATTTCAGAGAACAAAGCGATGGTTATGAGATGCAGAAAGTTGCTAGAAACTGTCAATGTCGGCAAGAGAAGGAAGGTGGCTACTGCAGTTCTTGTGGTGTATTCAAATAAAAAAAATATTACCTTGCTGCATGGCAACAATTATCTTTTAAAATGAGAGCTTTAGGATATTTGTAATGCATGTCACTGCTGATCTATAATTTTTGGCAAGTGACAGTAAGTTCAGTTTTGCTCCGTTGAAATACATTATTTTAGTTGGCTTTGCTGAAGCAATTAAATCCCAACATTCAAACTGTTAATTTTATTAAATGTATGCCAAGGAATTGCAAAGTGAAAGTAGAACTTGATTTTAAAAATATGTTGCAGCGGGAAGCCACACTTTTGAATTCAGCTTCTATTAGGACATCAGTTTAGTTGTTATATCTTAAAATATTATGACACCTTTTCCTCAAAAGCACAATACTTGCTGCTTAATTTGTAAAGTTAGATTTCTTTGGGCTTTGGTTGGTTTTCCATGACAAATATTATAATTGGTGTGTACAATATAGTCATTACAGAATATTTTGGAAAACAGCAATTTAAAGAGATCTGATTTAGGTAATAGTGCTTTAAACATTTCTTCTGTTCTTTGAGAAGAAGTAAAATGGTTGCATTTCACAACATAATAATAATTACCTAATTGGACATCAGTAGTGAATCTTAGCTTGTGGACAATGCTGACTTTATATGATTTGTAGCGATGACTGCTCAGAATATCTTGCACAGTTGTCATATCCAGAGGTGGCTCATCTTCAGAACTCTCCTCTCCTCTTGAACCTTCAGATTAAAGGACAAATTGTGACATAAATGAAACATTCCATGAATAACGAGGACACTCAGAGCTGGATTAAAAAAAAATAAATCCAACTTTTAAAGGATTATTAGTAACTGGCATTACAGAAATAGGAAATAATGCCAACTTGTCATTGTAAGCAAAGACATTAAGGAAAATACTCTAGAATGATGAATTAACACTTCAGATGTGAACTCTATCAGAACAACTTTTAGTCTTTCACTTTGTCACGCCTCGTCTTATAAAACACACAGCCACCTCACTGTTACTTCAATGAGCACAGGACAACCTATGATACCTTATAGGACCTAGTGAAGTCTCAAGAAATTTCCACTTTCAATGAAGGGTCCACATATAAGATCGTGAGATTTTGTTTTCCCCACACAAATCTGGCAGTGCAAGTCAACTGCCCATAGCAGGAACCACAAAAATCCAAGAAAAGGATAAGGCAGTTTCTGCAATTAACTCTGCAATGCTAGTACGACACTTGTGCAGCAAATTGAAAGCCTGCCCCATCTTTTCTACCCACAGTTGTTAATTGAGAAACATAGCAATCATTTTTGGTTTAATCTTCAACGTTCTACTATCTGTAGTATTTTGGTTGTTATTTAAGCAAATAATTTGGATGACACACTGAACAATTGTGTATTTAAAGGAAGAGTGCATATCTGTCATATCCTTTGAAATGAGTTTTTAAAACTTGATTTTCCAAACAGTTCATAACTTACACATTTTTATCACTTCATATTAATGAATAACTTATGCATAAGTAGCAATGTAAAAGCATTTTCTTAATTTCGCAAAAAATTAGTTTCAGTGACACTGCAAAGCAGAATGAAACTAAGTTAAAGTAACATACAGCAAAAGTCAATGCTTTAAATTCCTGAATACAAATGCAAGTTATCTCCAAAACAAAGTTTCCTTTGACTTGAAGGCTGTCAGTTCTTCTCAAAATGCAATTACTGCAGTGCCTAATTACTTGCTACTGTGAGCTGTCCTATCGCAAAAAGTATCTTTCCTCCTTAATCTGTCATTTGTAGGACTATATAAATTCCAGTTTTTTTTTTGCTTATCAAGTACACATTTTACATTACAAGTTATGTATTTTCTCCCAGGCTGAAGACATCAAACTCTTTCAGTGGGATATATTTCAACGAAAACGTATTAATTTCTGGTATTGTGCCCACACACATGTTAAAATCTTGACCATGAGAGCCAGGAGACTGTAACCCCTTTGGTGGAAACATGATGCATTCTATCCTTTGCTGACATTTGTACGTGCTAAACTTGTATTGCAATAAGGACCAGCCAGCAATATTATGGGCAGATAGCTACACTAATACAAAACTATTCCCCCGCCTCTGGTAAATGGATCAATAACCAGATGTCATTGTACATAGTCACTGGCAAAGGAACTGGGAGGAGGAATATCTTCACGAAGTGTTGTTGAGATCCAAAAGACAAACTGACATGGTGGTGAAAGTGATTCCTAACTTTAAAACAAAATCATACTTTAGCCTAAGTAGCTTATGGGTTAGAAGTAAAAAGTGGACATGTGAAATTAAAGCATAACATTTCACGATAATCTAAGTATGATGAGGTGAATAATCTCCAGCTGAATTTTAAATTTGTATGATTCCACAAAGCTCTTTCTTTTTTCCTCAAAGATCTAGTCAACTACAAACTAGAGATGAAACCTGGGATCTTCCTGGTTGACATAACTTGCACAGAGGTAGTTAAGTCTGTGACCTATCAAGACTTCAAATTCCTTTATTTTGTAACAATGGAAGAATTTTCTTAAGCACTAGATATTTTCGAATCAACCAGAGCTGTCCAAGTGTAGGTCTCTCCACAAGCTCCATGTATGAATAATCTGTCCTCCTTCATTTTTTGTCAAAGGATCATAAAAAAAGGCTCTGCATATTGAAACTCAACGAACGCAAGCTCCTTTCACTGCACTTCAGAAGTGGAGTATTTGTAACATCAGTATTAAATACATTCAGGATAAAAGACCTCGTGTTGCTGCAATAAGGTATCTCAATTCAATCTCATTTCAGACAACCCATTGCTTTTCATATTTCACATTAGCTGTCTTTGCTGCATTATGAACACCTAGATTTATTAATTTGTTTTAGCATATAGTCTCTAATTTTAGAAATTAATGTTTAACAGTAGACAATGGGGTAAATACAAGTAAAGCTTTGAAATCTAGTGCATTTAAAAGATTGAGGTCATCTTGCTGTAACAGGTTAAGAGCTAGAAGTTAGGACATCAAATGTTGGCTTTAGTGATTGCTAGACCATGTGAAATAAATGCCTGTGTAGAACATTAACCAAGATAGAAAAGGTACGCATATGACTGAGTGATAATGTCTATACCTCTGTACTAGGAGGCCCAAGATCAAGCCCCATCTGGTCTATGGGTGTGTTATAATATCTTTGAACAGGTTGATTTGAAAATATCTTGAAAAAACTGATGACTGAGAGCAGTGTGGATGTTACAGCTGGTCCGGAGTTGTAGCCTTTGTTGAATAATTCTTATGACTGTTACATTCTGGAATACGATTTTTACTTTGAATCATTTTGGAACTCCTGTAGTCTGAATAATTAGAAAAACCGCAAAGTCGAAGAGTTTTTGCTTGGGAGGTGATTCCATGTGTTTGTCAAAGTGATGATCTGTACAGTTTGTTTTTTTTCTACTTCTAAAAATATACAACTAAAAGAAAAAAAAAGTTTTTTACAATCTCAAACAGGAGATTGTTTTTCAACTGAGTTATTTGCAAAGGAGCTCGTGTTTGTTGAGTTTCAATCTGTAGAGCCTTTTATTTTGATCTTTTGACAAAAAATTCCATAAAAGATGTGAAGGAAGACAGATTATTTGTACATGGAGCTTGTGGAGAGGCCTATGCTTGGACAGCTCTGGGCAGATTTTTATCTGTAGATTTAAAGCTGAATTCTTTGAGGAGGAGTCATGTGTTCAGCGGCAAGTGTTTGATTTCTTTTTAATATATATATTTACATCTTTTGTCTATTTTCTGCATGTTTAATATTAAATTGGTGGATAAGAAAAGGTAGTTTATTTTTACATACAAGGTACTATTGAGAGGTTCTTTTTAGGCTTAATGTCACTGAGTGCATACAAGAGACACAGAGTGTAACGATTACTAGATTTAAAGAAGTGATTACACAGCAGGATCAGTCAGATAGGGTTGACTGTCAGGAAAAGTACGAAGATAGTTCAGAAGTCTCCTGTGATCATTCCTTTCTCAAACAGATATTCCATTTTAAGTTCTGTTGAAAGAGACAGCTTAGAGGAAAACAGAAGCGGTGGTCAGACCTTGGGCATTAAGAATGAATCTTATGTTAAATGGGATTTGTCAAGATTTAAAAGAATAATTGTTATAGAGGACCGTCCTGTCAGGGGCACAGACAGGAGATTCTGCGGCAGTGAGCGTGAGTTTAGGATGGCATCTTGATTTCCTGGTACCAAGGTTGAGGATGTCTCGAAATGTTTGAAGCATATTATCAGAGAAGGGGAGTGTGAGAAGCCAGAAATTGTTGTACACATTGGTAGGAACAATAGTGAGGGAATGAGTCAAGGCTTTGCAGAGTGAATATAATAGGTTAGGTTGAAGGTTAAAAAATAGAACCTCAAAAGTAGTAACCACTGGTTTACTTGCAGTGCCAAGTTTTAATGAGAGAAGTAATCAAAGAATAGGGGGCGATAAATCAGCGGCTGAGAAGTAATGTGCAGGGATTCAGTTTCTTGGATCATTGGGATCTCTTCTGGGACAGTAAAGACCTGTTCAGAAAGAATGGGCTTCATCTGAACTGGAAGGGAACCAATATCATAGTCTGGAGATTTGCTAGTTCTATTTCGGGAGCCTGTAATGTACTAGAGAGGGGGTATGGGGGCTTCATGAGTAAGTGAAAATAGAAAGAGAGATGAGGGTGGTTCTGAAACAGAAAAGAGCAAGTTAATTAGAAAAGACAGACAACAGCAAGTTGGAGAATGAAATAACTGAAGAATTAAATTGCTTTAACAGGCTGATGAACTAAAAGCATGTATAGGAACACAGGACTTCGACATTGTAGCTATTACAGAAACTTGGCTGGGAGATGGACAGGCTTGGCAGCTCAATGTACCAGCTTTTAGATGTTTTAGGAAGGATAGAAAGGGAGGCAAGCAAGGAGGGGGAGTGGCATTTTTGATTAAGGAAAACATTACAACCGTAATTAGGATGTGGAGGCGCCAGTGTTGGGGTGGGGTGGATCAAGTCAGAGTTCACAAGATACCAGGTTATAGTTCAACAGGTTTATTTGAAATCACCTGATGAAACAGCAGCATTTCGAAAGCTTGTGATTTGAGATAAGCCTGTTGGACTATAACCTGGTATCTTGTGACTGCTGACTTGGTCTTGGAAAATAAGGCAGGAAAAGTGATTGAAGTGACAGTCGGGGAACACTTTGGGACTAGTGATCATAATATTATTAGTTTTAGAAGAGTTATGGAAAAGGCTAAGTCTTCCATAAAAGTTAAAGATTTTAATTGGAGTAAGGCAGACTTTAGGGGTATGAAACAAAATCTTTCAAAAGTTGACTGGAGAATGTTTGCAGCTAAAGGGATGGCTGACAAGTGGGAGTCCTTCAAAAGTATGATAAGGAGAGCTCAGACGCATTATGCTCCTGTTAGAGCAAAAGGCAAGACTAGTAAGATTAAGGAGGATTGCATGAATAAAGATATTGAGGTTCTTGTCAAGAATAAAAAATAATCATATATTAAAGATAGACAACTGGGATCAACTGCATCTTTTCAAGAGTATAAACTGAGTAAGGTCATTCTTAAGGAGGAAATCAGGAAGGCAGAGACAATAGGAGATAGCTTTGACAGAGCAGGTTAAATGTAAAGATTCTACAAACACATGGGCAAGAGAGCAACTAAAGATCGAGTGGGACCCCTTAAAGATCAACGAGGTCGACTCTGTGAACCTTAGGAGATGGGAGAAGTATTAAATGAATATTCCATGTCAAGTTTTACTGTGGAGAAAGAAATTAAGGCTAGAGAAATGAAATAAATATTGATGTTTTGAAATAGCTTACATTACAGAGCAGGAAGTGCTATAGATCTTAGAAAACAAAGGCAGATAAATCTCTTGTACCTGATCAAATATATCGATGTTGTGGGAAGTTGAGGAAATTGCAGAGCCCCTTGTAGAAATATGTGCATCATCTATAAACCCACAAAGTATCAGAAAACTTGAAGGGTGGCTAGTGTTGTGCAATTGTTTAAAAAAAGACTGTGAAGAGACGCCTGGAAACTATTGACCGGTGAGCCTGGCTTCAATGGCGGTTAAGTTGTTAGAGGTAATTCAGAAAGATAGAATTTATGTGCATTTTGAGAGGCAAGGATTGATTAGGAATAGTCAGCGTCGTTTTGTGGAAGCAAAATAGTGTCTCATAAACTTGATTGAGTGTGTTAATGAAGTAACTAAAAAGGCTGATGAGGGAAGAGCAGTCGACGTTGTTTACTTGGAATTTAGTAAAGCCTTTGACAAGTTTCAGGATGGTGCACTAGTAATGTTAGATCACATGAGATTCAGAGTGAACTTGCCAATTGGATTCAAATTTAGCTTTATGGTAAGAGAAAGAGGGTTGTGATAGAGGGTGGTTTCTCAGTCCAGAATTCTGTGACCAGCTGTACTCCACAGGGATCAATATTGGGTCCTCTTTTGTCTTTCATTTATACAAACGATTTGGATGTGAATATAGGAGGCACAGTTAGTAAGTTTGCCAATGACACAAAAATTGATGGTATAGTGGGCAGTGAAGAAGGTTATCTAAGAGCAAAAGGAGATCTTGATAAACTGGGTCAATGGGCTGAGGAGTGGCAGATGGAGTTTAATTTGGATAAATGCAAGGTAATTGCATTTTGGAAGACAAACAATGACAGTACTTATACAATTAATGGTTGGGCCCTGGTTAATGTTGAATAACATTGAGATCTTGAGATTCAGATGCATAATTTTTTGAATTTGCTTCAGTAGACAGGGTGGTTAAGAGGCATTGAACCAGCTTGCCTTCATTGCTCAGACCTTTTGAGTACAGGAGTTAGAGTATCATGTTGATGTTGTACAGGATGTTGGCAAGACCTTTTCTGGAGTACTGTGCACCATTCTGGTCACCCTGTTATACGAAGTATTATTATTAAACTGGAGAGGGTTCAGAAAAGACCAAGTGAATGTTGCCAGAAATGGAGGGTGTAAGATATAAAAATAAGCTGATAGGCTGGGACTTTTTTCATGAGAGCATAGGAGGTTGAGGGGTGAGCTTGTAGAATTTTATGAAATCATATGGGGAAAACGTAAGGTGAATGAGAATGGCTTTTTCCCTAGGGTGGGAGAGTTCAAAACTAGAGACCATATTTTTAATGTGAGGAGAAAAAGATTTAATAAGGACATGAAGGGTGACTGCTTTTTCCCCAGACCGTGGTTTGTATGTCGAATGAACTGCCAGAGAAAGTGGTGCATGTAGGTAGTTACAACGTTTAAAAGATATTTGGATAAGTTCTTGAAAATGTAAGAAAATTTCAAGGGCCACAGAAAGCAACAATCACAAATAGATGCATTTTGGGCTTTAAGAAAGTGAAATCAAGGTAACAAGCAAACAAACTGTCTCAGCACAACTCATCTTGCACTTTAAAATCTAACTGATTCACTAGCTCAATGAGTTATTGCTCGTTCTTTCAATTTGACAATCACTTTATGTAGGTGATGTAAATGATATTTCAAGCACATACTTTCTGTATTTATATATTAACAATATTGTGATCAATGAAACAGCTTTAAACAAATGCATACAACTCTTCAAATGACATTCCCAAAAGAAAAAGCAAAGATAATTCATCACATCAAGAAAGCCTACAGAACAGGAACCTAGAAACCAAGTTATTTTCACTTAAACTGTGAAATTTCCTGTACTAGCCTGTCAGCTCGAGCCAGTATTAAAAATCATTTGTTGTCAATTTTACATTATTTGAAACCCTGGCATTTCATCTATTTTTTACTGAAAAATGAAATTGAGCATGTGCCACACTAGCAGGCAGAGTGTGCAAGTTTTAACACTTACACTGTATATAAGTAACTAAGCATATCTTAAGCTTACTATGTGCCAACCTATATGAAAATTACACATTATCTTCATTTATACAACCAGTTGTTTTAGAAGAGCTTGAAAGATTGACCTTAAACAGACATATCAAATACTTCATAAGTCAAGATGGCACTGAAAGAAGTGGTGGGGAGTATTCATTAAGTTTAATGAAGTTTGGCAAATTCTACATAATGTAACCTTTAATCATTCACACAATTTAATCATTCAACACGAATTGGTCAAGAATAGGGTTTCTTCGTTTGAATTCACAGTTCACATGATGTTTGTACACTGGGCCTATTAATTAGTCTATTAGACTGTTATTAATGTCCATTCTGAGATCATTATGTCTAGTGCATGCCTTTCAAATTAGGTGGTTTGATGACAGCTAGATCTTAGGAAACCTGTGGAAACAAAGGTAACAAACATGTATCACAAAGTTACAGCCATAATGTCGTTAATAAACCTTTAAGGAAGCTTGATATACAAATTACTCTCTAAACAGTGAGTTGTGCCATGTGTCTAATCTACTAGGCATAATATCAGCAGACTGCTCAACACTCAGAATGTAAGCTCCAAAGTCCACATGTTCGCTGAACTATTCAGATTTTCTGTTGTATTTTCTGCAGAAAGCCTCTTTTCTTCAGGCCATCAAGATAGAAATATGATTGTCAGCTGCAACTTAGCAGCCAAAGTCACCACTCCCCTGAAAGATTAATGTTTGTAAATACAGGTCCACTATTGATTCCTTAAGAGTGGATAGTATTACAGCCTCTAACATAACGAGTATATGCTCCGTTTATCATACATAACCTTCAGTGATGGTTTGGTAATCAAAGGGAGTGCATGCAACCATCAGCTATCTTCTCAAATACACACTTGGGAATTTACTCAACTCTCATTTTTCTGTAATTGTTATTAGTGGAAGATTGCCAGCTTGTCTCCTAGGGACCTCAAAGTTCAATCAACGGTTTCAGAAAATAGCATTATGAATTTTACAATTTGGAACTAGGAGTATATGCTACAATTAAGGACAAGTGGATAATGTCATCAAAAGATTTACTATTTTATATAGCAACTTACCTTGTGAAAGAATTCAAAGTAAAATAAAATGTTTTTCCTTGTTTCACCAACATTTTATTTGGATTAATTTCATGAAAAAATTCTGAACATAAAAGATTTACACTCTGTATAAAAACAGGTTCTAAAATCACTGATCAATGACACCAGGAGGAATCAGGAGGAATGTTTACAGATGCTTCTGACTTCATCACGTCACTTCAGTGAAAATCCATTCACTGCTCTTTCACTATAAACGTCCTAAAAAAATTTCAAACTATTGTAACTTGCAGCTATAAACCAATGCAAAAAGAAATCCACTGTAACCATTACAAATAGGTTTAAAATCAGACTGTTTGGAAGTGTATAGTACTTGGAGCACCATTCCACTAATTCTTGCTCTGATGAAGGGCTCTTGGATATTTTCTTTCATAAAAAGTGCTATATCAATGGAAGTTTTTATTGGTCTTGAAAACCATCAGCAAGACTCTAATACTATCCAACCTTGAGTAATCAATAGTGTACAGTGCACCTGTATCAATCTTTCAGTGGAATGTTGACCCAGGCTGTTAAGATGCAGTTGGCATATCTTGTTCGCCTTCCACACCGTCCAATGCAAGGGTTCTCAGCAGAAAATATGCTTGAAATAGTTCAGTAGTTCTCAGTTTCTAAACTCTGGAAATAACAGGTTGAATATTATGCACCTTGTTGGGATGATGCCTGATTGGTTAGAAACCTTTATGATCAAATAGGTTGAAAAATAATTTGAATTACCAACTTCTGTAAAAATTTAATTACAAGAGGTTTAATGGTTAAAAATTACAATATGTTTATTAAACTAATAGTTCCTAATACTGTTTAGTAGTAAACCACCTCGTTTGACAAGCATGCACTGTTTTAGGCACATGTCCTGTGGTATACAAAATTTTTAATCTTACAACCGGACTTCTCATACATGGAGGAGCAAATACACTTGCTGCCACAAAATGGGAACCATGCTGCATTCCTGAAGCAATGAAAACCAGACAGGAGAACTTTAACTTAGATGTAAATCACTTTAAGGATGCCTTTAGGCGGTGTCCAAGGATTACACCAATGTCACAACACTATTGGAGAATCCAGAGTCCATTGCTAAAAATAAAATCACATTTCCAACTGAAATTTACTGTTTGCTATGGATACTCAGGGATAGAGGAAATGGCACACACAGAAAAGCCATCATTCAGTTTACTACTGCACCAGCCTGGAATCCAGAGCTCCCACCAAATGTGGCAACTGTTTTAATAGCTATAATTTTGAAACTCCAATCCTAATAATTACCATATTCACCCATTAATCAGGTGCATGCTGAAACACTTCCACTTGCCCAAATGACTACAGCCAAAACAATAACTAAAAAGCTCAGCACAATCCAAGAAAAAGCAGTTTGCTTGATTGGTTCATCCTTCGCTACATTCATTTACCTGTGCCTCACAGCCCACTTCACCTTCAACAGCATATACAAAGAAATCAACGGAACACCAATGGGATCCCCAATATCAGGACTGATTGCAGAAGCAGTAATGCAAGGGTTAGAACGGACAGGACTCCCCACTATACAACCCAAACTTTGGGTCTGATATGTGGATGACACCTTTGTGATTACAAGCGCACAAAACTAGAAGGAACCCACTGACACGCAGACATCTTTACCAGGATAAAATTCATGAAGGAAGAAAAAACAATTGGACTACCCTTCCTGGATATAATGGTAGAACACAAAAACAATGGGGAACTCCAGATTAGCGTATATAGACAGACCACACATGGGGACCAGATACTCAATAATACTAGCAATCGCCCCAAGGCCCACAGACAGAACTGCATCAGGACACTATTTCAATGAGCCACAACACACTGCAGCAACACAGAACTATGTAAAGTAGAACAGGAACACCTATATGGAGTCTTCAAAAGAAATGGACATCCAAAAAGCACAATCTGCCACTACCTCCGAGAGAGACCACAACAGGAAAACATAAGACCAGATTCACTAATTACCCTACCATACTTCAGGGACATTTCAGAGATGGCCAGAAGACTACTCAGACACCTAGGTATCAGAGTAGCCGACAAACTGAAAACCAGCCTGCGACAGCTACTGATGAATGTAAAGGATCCCATACCCAAACCAGTAAAGCTGGGGTAATACACAAAATACCAGCAAGGACTGTGAGAAACATTACATAGGCCAAACCAGAAGAAAACTGACTGTACAGACACACAAACACCAACCAGCCACCAATAAACACAACTAGTTGTCACTTGTCTCACTACACACGGACAACGAGGGACATGAATTTGACTGAGACAACACAGCAATAATTGCACAAGCCGAGCAGAGACACACCAGAGAATTCCTGGATGCCTGGTATTCCAACCAGAACTCCATCAACAAACACATGGAGTACAAACTACTGAGAAACAAAACTGGAAGTAATACCAACCACCCCAACAAACTGAAACGTACAAATAACAAGCAGTACAGAACACCGACGCTTCACCAGAGGCACACTGACGATGTTACCTAGCAGGGTGACAAAACATTTGCAGCCAAACCCACCGGCTCAACAAGCATGTCTATGACCTCCAGCTAAGGATTAATGCTCAAAAGTAGTAGTAATATATACTTGGAGCAGTTTGGATGGCACAGATTGAATGGGCTGAAGGGCCTGTTCTGTACTCTATGATTCTAAGGCAGTGGAAGCGGGGTCATTGAATATTTTTAAGGCAGAGGTAGGGAAAAGAAACAAGAGGAGGGCACTAGATGGAAGTGTGCAATTCAAAATAGATGAGTCATGGGGTCTGATGAATGGTCACTTCTGCTCCTATTTTATAAACGCCTAGCACTTTTTAAGCTGTTTTAAGCTGTTTAACAATCCTGACACAGTTGGCCATTCTTTGTTCAGACTGCTCCACTAAACATTGTGGGAACATTATTCAAACTACAGTATCCTAACACAGAAAGGTGCCAACATTGAAGTTGGTCACTTCAACTGGAATTCACCTTAACACACACAAGATTGTTATTCGGGATAATCTTAAATAAGAACATATAGCCTAAAAATGAGCTTGAGTCGAGGCCACCAGTAAACTGACATACCCTGCTCCCAAAAGTAACCTTTTAGTCGACCAATTATGAGTTTGTGCACACTGACACATTATACCATTTACACTTAATGTGTTGTGGAATATTTCTATAACCTTGAAAATACTCATTAAATGAATTAAAATAGACTACTATTCTCCATTATCGAAGATGCAATCTTTCTATAAGCGCTAGTAGAACTTGCATAAATCACCAGTTACGTTTCATTAATACCACAGACTACTGTGCTACCAGACTGTACTTATCTTTCATGCGATCTTATTTTTTTAAGTCTGAATGTGAAGAGTTGGCATATTTGTACCTTTGCTTCTTTGTTTTCAGTACTAACAACTTCTTTAATGCAGCAACAAAACAGCACATAGTTATTTATCACTGGCCACATAGAACTATTCTTACAAAACGAGAAAGCCTTTCTGAACCACATAACTCCTGTTCTAGGATTTCATTTTGTTTAAGTAAGTCTGCCTTTGGTTTCCATGCATATGAAGGTTAACTTTAATTTAGACCAAAGTTACTTTGTACTTTAGTTTTTACTAAAAATATTATGAAAGTGCAGCACATTTTAAAAACTCATATTTATAGTTAGCTTTCCAAAATAATTACACCAGTTTACAATGTAGTTGTTGCACACATACAGATAATTGGATTTTAATCCCGGCTTTAAACTGTGCAAAATAAGGAACAGCATTAGGCAACTCAATAGAACAGCAAAATATCCAACATGTTTATGAGTTTTATCTTCTTCATTTCTCTGTTCCCCAACAGTAACATAGCAGGGAAGCATTTAAGAAAAACAAAAGCAGAAAAATTAATCTCCCAGTTGTCCTTGGAATGGTCTGTGGAAAGCAACTTGAAGAAATTTAAGAACAGTGAAACAGCCAACTTTAGTTGCCAAGTAGTCTCAGAAAGAAAATAAGAAAAGTAGCCTTTCCACAATGAAAGAAAGATTTCTTGTCCAAACTGTATTTCAGGTTCAGTAGTGCACTGTTTCTTGAAGTGACAAAATGAAATAATGTGACAAGATTAATACACTCTTGGAGGTGTCCGAGAGTAAAGTCCAACAGATGTACTGAAAAATTAGAAAATTATAAGACCTTAAAGACATAGGAGCTGGAGGTTATTTGGCCCATTGAGTCTAGTCTACCATTCAATGAGAATGTGGTTGATCTGATATTTTTCATTCAAATTTTCAGTTTTTCCCCCATAATTCTTAATCCATAATCTCAGTACTAGACTGTACAGCCCTCCAAAGTAAAGAATTCCACAGATTCATGACCCTCTCAGAGAAGAAATTCCTCCTCGTACTTGCCTTAAACAGGCGACCCCTTATTCTGCTATTATGCCCTCTGTTCCTCGATTCACTCATAAAATGTCACAATCTCTCATAACTATACTGTCAAGACTCTAAAGAACTGTTCGCCTCATTCCCCTAAACTCCAATAAGCTCAGGCCCAATCTATTCAACTTTTCCTCTTAAGTAAATCCTTCCATGCCCTGGATCAACCATGTGAAGCTTCTCTGGACTGCATCCAATGTCAATATACTTTGCCTTAGATAAGTGGTCCAAAACTTCTCATTCTGGGCAAAGTCTAATTAATGCATTGTACAGCTTCAGTCAAGATTTCCTAGTTTTAAACTCCATTTCCTTTTAAATGAAGGCCAATATTCTAATTGCCTTCCATATTATCTGTTGAACTTGTATGCAAATTTTTTCAGATTCATGGATGATGATCGCAAATCTGTCCATGCTGCACCTTTCTGCAAGAAGGGTCTGGGCCCGAAACGTCAGCCTTCCTGCTCCTCTGATGCTGCTTGGCCTGTTGTGTTCATCCAGCTCTACACCTTGTTACCTAAATAATATTCAGCGATTCTACTCATCCTATGAAAGTGCATAATATCACATTTTTGTACGGTAAATTCCACATGACAAATTTTTGCTTATTCATTCAACCTATTTATACCGCTCCATTAACAGTGTCATCTTGACTACTTGTTTCCCCATTTCTTTTTTTAAGATCCTCAAATCTGGCAAAAGTACATTTATTTCTCTCAGTCATGTCATAAATATCTGCTGTGAATAACTATGGTTCCAACACTGATCCCAACGGCACTCTACCAGTTACAGGTTGCAATCCTGTAAGTATCTCCCTCATCCCTCTAACTCTACTAATATACTACTGCTATAACCATGGGTCCCTAGCTCACTGGGGAGCCTTGACTGAGGTACCTTATTGAACACCTTTTATAAATCTAAATATATTACATCAATCTATTGTCCTTTATTTATCCTGCTTGTTAATTCCTTAAAAAATCTAATAAATTTGTCAGGCATAATTTCCTTTCATGAAACGATGTGGATTCTGCGAGATTACATTATGTATTTCAAGATGTTCGCTATTACCTCTTTTATTATAGATTCTAACATTTTCCCAACGACAGATGTTAAGCTAACTGGCCTACAATCTTTATCTTCTTCCCTTTGAGTAAGGGTGTTGCATTTGCAGTTTTTCAATCCTCGGGATCATTTTCAGAAACTAAGGATTCTTGGGATATTACCATCAGTGCACCCACAATTTCTGTAGCTATTTCCATTAATATCCATGGATGCAACCCATCATATCCAGGGGACTTATCAGCCTTTAGCTCAATTGTTTTATACTTAAATGAGATCTTGCTGTCTGTTTAATACTATTTGCGAGTTTACTCTCAAAGTTCAATAATGTTTGACGATGACATTAACACAACAGTGATTAGGGAAAGGTACCAATAAGGTGGTGAATTTGTAACAGAAAAGAAACACAACTAAAATATTTCAGAGAAGCACTAACTATACTATTGATAATTTTAAAAAAAATTCCAACAGAGTGAGAAACAGCTTGGAACAAGAATAAGGTTCACCCATCAGATGATTAATGTTGTATAAATATTGGTAGCCTTGATTTAAATTCTTTTCTGAACACAACTTGGAAAACAAAAGGTACACACTGTCCTATTCTGGGAGCATGGTTTTCAATGAACTCTCCATTTCATTAAATAAAAACCGAAAGAACTGCCGATGCTGTAAATCAAGAATAAAAACAGAGTTGCTAAAAAAGCTCAGCAGGTCTGGCAACATCTGTGAAGGGTACAACAGAGTTAACATTTCGGGTCACACCCTTCCTCAGAAGTGCCTGGTACGGATCACCGAACCCGAAATGTTGACTCTGTTTTCTCTTTCACACATGCTGCCAGACCTGCTGAGCTTTTCTAGCAAACTTTTTTTTTGTTCTCCATTTCGTTAGATACTTCACAATGAAATGACAATAAAGGTTCAATTAATAAATTTCACTCCCCCAACCTAATTCTTACACATCAGCAATCTTGCTTCCCAAGGTCACCTCATTCTGGAGAAAGCTCCCAAAGAAAATAGTCTCAGTTCCTTCACTTGGAATCAAGTCAATCTTTAGATTACTCACCATTATAAATGAGTATTCCAACAGGTCTAAATAGTGTCACCCATATAAAATGTTGGCAGAATACAGATTTAAGTGTGAGATACCAAATTTAAACCTACCGCTGGCCTGCTGTACTGTTACATTATATTACATTACAAACAAAAATACAGCAAATAAGCAACTTTTCAAGAGACACGCCAGACCACAAAACACTTTTGGTATAACAATTAATCTAAAGAAATACTTCAATGAATTCATATTATGCCCTTCATGCTGTGTAAACAACGCCCATCACGTGACAGACCCCTTGTGTTACATATTTTACTAAGGTTATTTTGTGCCACTGATCCTAACATACATTTTAAAACGTAATGACGATAGACGTTTTAAGTTAGCTAAGATGCCACCCACACAATATTCAGTTACATTACTGTAACTAAATCAGCATATTGATGCATAGCTATTACCCGTAATGCAACAAATTGCCTAAACCAACTCCCTAACTGAATTTTATGTGCAAACTGAACTTCCACTACATACAACATTGATTTGAAGCCTAATGACCAATTTTAATGAATTAACACTAATTTGGTTTGAATAGCAACAATGTTTGAAACTGAAAGACAAAAGCTTGCGCTATCTTTTTAAAACTCTCAGCAACGGTTACTGCAATCGAGCTATATTGTACAGCGTTTGACAGTCCTGTTTTACAAAGTCTCCATGCGTGCCTGCCTGAATGCAAGAATACAAGGAGCTGACTCCAAAATGTCAATATTTAGAGGTTAGAAAGAATTTTTGCTTCACACTTACATTAATGTTAGGTATATTAACCAACTCTCTGATGGTTCTAATAGGCTCAATGGAGTACTTAGCAAATCATATCTACAAGTGTTATCCCATTCTGCTTTGCATTCTTGTTGGTTTCAAACCCATTAATTTCACACACCTCAATTAAGTCTGTTTCATCCAAGGTGGCAGTGGAGTAGTAGCGCAAGGTATAGGCTCCTTAGCCCAGGAGCCCAGAGCTCTTCTACTCGTCCACTTCATGTTTTTTTTCCCCTTTCTATGCTATTTTTTAATGTTTCCATTTATTATGATACCTTAACTTCTTTTAAAGAGTTTGGTGGAAGGCATCTTCTTGGGCCTAACGATGAAGTGGCTTCCAGTAACCAGAAACTCTGGTATTGGCCTGGCACCTGGCAGAGTGGCATCCTCGTGGGACAGGCTTGTCAAAGAGTTTTGTGGGCGGGGGGGGGTCTTATCCATGTCGAGGTCTTCTTCGGCAGTTTCTGGGTACTCAACAACCCAGTGTGAAGGTCTAGTCCAGCTGCGGAGGTCTCATCTTGGTGTGGAGGTGTCACGCTGGCTTGGAGGTGGTTTCCGGGTCTTTCACCGGCCCAGCGTCAAGGTCTTGTTCCGGCACGGCTAGGTGGTCTCGGCCCAGTTTTCCAGCATATCCCAAACCCAAAAGCTGTTATTTGAACTGTGATGAATTTTTACTTCTTTTTTCTCACTACTTGTGACTTCTGTCATTAATTTAGGGGCCGTGGCATGGGGACTTATAAAGCTTTTCACTACTGTCTTTTTTTAAAAATACATGTGAGAATAAATTGCTCTTCTATTCTAAGTCATCCCTCAATTTCCTCTGTTAGAAGGAAACAACTCCAACTTATTCATTTTTTCCTCATAGCTGACAGGGGTAAATGTGGCCAACGAGAGGTCAAAAAAAAACACAAAAACTAGAAACTACTGATCAAAAGTAAAAATATTTGAATTTTGTGTGATGAGAAATCATCTAATGCTTCTTTTGACTTGCAGTCAAATGCAAACACTTCAAAGCCACTTCAAATGGTAGAATACTAGACTTGGAGTGAGTAGAAACATAATTTCTACCTTTTCTCCAATCTTCTATTACTGTCAAAACTGTGTATCATTGCATTTGTATAAAATCACCTAAGTGACCTCAACATTTCATCATTCAATGTAGTGGCCATGCGTAATACAGCAAGAAGCAACAAGAACATGACCTTGTTAGATAATGCAAATGCACAGCGAAACAAAGGACTACAGCAATGCTTCGCAAACCATTTTCTGACAACCTTATTTTAACTCATACCACCGTCCGAAGGGCAGTCAGGGATGAACAACAGATTCGCACAGTCTGCAACGCCCACTTTCCACAAGCATTAGGAAAATATTGTACTTTAAATCTCGGGTGACCTCAGGCTACAGCAAAAACAAAACAGCAATATAGCACCACAGCAGCTCAATATAATTAAAATCTGCATATTTCTCCACCTAGACCTCTAACTCAGCTTCCTCTCCATCATCTTGGCTCCAAGTTACCGCTGGTGTTCTGATCAGTGAGCTGCCTTGGTCTTGACCACTTGGACCTGAAACGCTGGGCAAGAGCAAAGCTCGGATTCCACTAGGCTTGGAAGTTTTACGTCTTCCTTCACTGGGTACCTCGGTTGCACTCAGGACACAAGTAGTTTTAACCAGAGATAAGGCAGAGCAGTGATCGTTGCTGACATCACAATGTGACTGAAACCATGACTTGCTGGAAATGCTGTTCCTGCCAGGTTCAGGGCTGGAACTTGAAGTCAAATGGTGGGCCTATGGTTGGTTTAAAGCAAAGTCAGTCCATTCGTAATGGGGCCTCAAATTGATGGGAAAAACCAGTTGTCCTCTGCTTGTGGCAGGCAATCCCACAGCAGTAGTTGCAAGAGGAAGATAGAACAATAAAGGAGTCACTGTGCAGGACTGCAGAGGATCTGAAACAGTCCCAATTTTTGTTTCCTGTTATTTGAGGAAAAACTGGCTCAAGACTAATTTAAGCGGACCAGAAACAATGTGGCCGCAAGCAATTAACTTTGAAGAACTACTCATTGCTTTCTTTCTCTTTTACCCTTCTCAGATGTTGCTCTTGGATTTTCTTTTTCCAATCTGTTGATTCTTCAGAACATTTTCTACATTAACTTCTGGTAACTTTAAGTGGAGCCTTTCACACTTGCACTTGCAAAATGCCATTTGAACATATGGTGATTTACTATTTGCGATACACCAGAATAAGCTGAAATAATTTGTCAAGCAGAAACCTCATCTAATAAACCCTGTTGTTGGCATTTTCATGGCTTTATTAGCTCAGGCAAGACTATTTCAGTTTATTAATTTAAGAAACATATCAAACAGAAAATAAAAGTCAAAATGCGATGGCAGTGTAAGGTGAATTACACAGGACGAAGTGAATTAAACAGGATGAGTACCATTCTTCAACTTTCCTCCAAATTTTTACCCTTCCTTCTCTCAATGGGAATTTCTTTTCATTTTACAGCCAAGGTATCTTCCACCAAGACTAAATAATTCACATTGTGGGGAATGTGAACAGCATGCCACCACAAAGATTTGCAATAGAGTGACAATTTTAGGAAGCATGCATTCACAAACCAGTTTGAGACTGAATAGAACCTTGAGTTCTTTTACTTGTTGACTGTGCATATTTTCATGGACACCTTTTAACATTCAATTCAAGACAGTGGCAGAGTAAGATGCTTCAGGCATGGCTTGTCTGCCTGGCCTGTTTCCTTTCGTTTTTCTCTTCTCTTTTGTGTGTTTTTTTTCCTTCTTCTCCTAGCAACGGACTCCCAGCCTTGGACTCCGTGCACACCTGGTGGGGCAACCTCTCGATTCAGCATGTCCAACTCCTGACCTGCTGTGGCCTCAGCGTGGACTTCTGGTCTCAAGATGAGTGCTCGAAATGCAGTCCCACCTTGCCTAAGCACTCAAGAAAGACTGTGTGTTTGACCTTTCAGCTTTATTCTTTTATTTTCTACTTAAAACTTAGAAGGTCTGCAATGTGTGACTTTTAATCTTATTTCATTTGTTTTTGCTCTACTGTAATTACTGCAACATTTAACTTTTGACATTCTTCTTTCTTTCAACTGTGTTCTTATGATTCTGCACCTAGGTACAGACAACAAAATCAAAAAATACCGTGCATTTAGTACATCAATAATTATTTACAGTATTTCTAAATTTTTTGATTGAGAAACATGGTTTAATAAACTCATATTTTGTAATCACTAGGTAAGGAACAGATTTACTCAGTTTGACAAAATTCTGTGTAACTGGGAAAATAAAGCATATATTGAAAAAATGAAGACATGAATCATTACCAGATTATTTATTCGGGGAAAATAAAATTTAAAAGCACTTGCTCAATCTAAAAATTCCATTGTAAGTACAGAATATGGAAAAGTCAGAAGTTCTGGATATTCTGCAGATTACAAAATCCAGGAAATGGGTGACATTTTTGACAATAAATTAATCTCGAATGATCATCTGAAAAGACAGACAGGCTCTTTTTTAAAAACTACAATAGCAGGTCCACAGCCAAGAAAATTCTTAAAGTCTAAAATTTCCAATTGGTACTGAACTAAGCATCAGACATAAAAACAAAGTTGCTGGAAAAGCTCAGCAAGTCTGGCAGCATCTGTAGAGGAGAAAACAGAGTTAACGTTTCGGGTCCGGTGACCCTTCCTCCATAGATGCTGCCAGACCTGCTGAGCTTTTCCAGCAACTTTGTTTTTGTTCCTGATTTCCAGCATCCTCAGTTCTTTTGGTTTTTATTAAGCATCAGACATTCTTTAAGTCACATGTATAATGCATAATTTATAATTAGCTATTAATGTGCAACTTTTTCACATAAAATTTACTTAAATTTAAAGATACAACCAAAGTATTAGCATTGAAAAGATGAGCACAAACTCACTTTTGACTGAATTGTTATATGGTAAAACAAGCTAAGGAAACTGAATTAGAATCAGATTGAAAATTTCCAAGAATAGATGTCTCTGCTTCTACAGAGTATTTAACTAGAAAGTAGAGAGATCAGCAGCTTTTCAAATCTAGTCAGAAAGAATACCAACTTCAAAATCCTAATGTTCACTTATCATATGAATTACATGTGCATTGTAATGGGAAGTACTGTAGCCGTTTCCGGGGAATTGGTTTGTGTTTATGGAGGCCAGAAGCAGAAAGACAGAATAATTGAAGCCGGTGGCCTGAAATATAGACACACAGTCAATTCAAAGAAAACTTCTTAAAAATCTTATTTTTCAACTACGTATCCTAATTCAATTCCTTCAATTCCAAGCTCAGTAATTTCCCCTTGGCACTTTCATAACAAAGTAATCAGCACTCAGTGATTGATGCAAAAGAGAAGAAACAAAGCCGCTATCAACGTTAATCATAATTCTTTGCAAGATTTAGGCCTTAAAAGGGCTACGGAAGCCAAGCTCCCTCATTCAAAATTTGTTTCTACTTAAAATGTGTAGAATATCCATGGTATCTGTCATGTTATTAATTTTAGGACACATGATTTTTCACCATCATTGCTTTTGAGCTAAATGTAGATTGTTACCTTTTTAAAAATCAAATTATGTGCATTACAAATTATAAACACAACAACACTCTGTCATAGTTGGTGTCGGAATTTAGTACAGAATTTTAGAAATAACTGAGTGGAAGCTGCTTATTGCAAAACTTAAGTTGCTGAGACTAGATTTTTCCTGACATGTTGAAACAGAAGAGATAAGGAGTGCAGTTAGGTCCTGCCAACATTTTGTTCAAATTTTCCATTTTTGTAAAAGCCTGTCAAGGAATGTACTCCTTTAGCAATTTTATCAGTTGCCAAGGAATATTTAATATTTTATATCAATGTTAGTTATCAAGGGCTGACATCTGGATATTGTTTGTTATATTGGCAGATATTTTTAAAAGTACACGATGTACGTATCCCAAATCTTCAGCATTTTTACAAAGCAACAGACAAGCATTTCAAACATACATATTTATAATCAGTATTTTGCTGGCACGTGTATTTTAAAAATTAAGTTGGTTCAAAAGTTAAAAGTTCAAACTTACTGTACTCTCTGACCAGACAGAATTCCAAAGTGCTCTGACTTTCTAAGGTACGATCTAAATCTACAGCTACGTTAGGTTCACTTTGCTTCTCAAGCCGATACTGATGCCCTGGAACAAAACAAAAGTCAGCAAGCAATGTGAATGAGAAACTTCATGCTAATGGTGCAGAAACTGTAAATACAACACTTGAAAAGGGTTTATATTTTCCACCTCAACCCAATGCAAACAAATACCTAAAAATACTACATTTCACCATGTATCAAGTTTAATTCAACTGCGATATTCAGCCTAAAAGGGCATTTCTGTTGTGCAGCTTGTCAATTTACAGTAGTTTGTACGTATCTAATTAATTTATTTGGTATTTATCTCTCTTGGTTCCTGCTTCAACATAAACAGGTTATTGGTCTACAGGAAATTAAGGTCTTGGATGCTGCAAACAAATCAACATTCTTGTTCCGTTCTTGTTCAACTCATGTACTCAAGCTATTTCTGTGTAGAATTTAACAGTTGGTTACTTAGTTAGATATTTGTAAAGATCATGTCTTTTTAATTTTGTGCTTCTTAAGACTGCAATTAAGAAACCGTTTAAAGCAAGGAATTTACGAAAGTGACTGCATATTTTGAAAGCAAGGAATTCAATACCTATTGTGAACTGCATTTGTATACATGTGGATTCCAGCAATGTGTAGATGAATTGGAGCAGAGAGTTCTTTCAAGTGAAGTTGATTGGTTTGTGGACTGGGAACTGATTATCAATAACAAAGGTGTTCTCCCTACCAAAAGCAAGGTGATTGTTAGTTAGCTCAACAGCTTGGACTGAAAGGAAGACAACAGCAAGGCTAATTAGGCTAGAAAAGAAGCCAGCAGGTCTGCAACAGCCAAAGAACACACTGTCTCGTTTCTCTGCAGTCAGTCACTTTAAAACTGAAGACAGTGGGCTTATCTTTCATTCAGCAAATGCAGAAAGTAGTGACATTTGAGTTGGACAAGTCATAATGGAAACAGACACCCTGTGCCTCTTGCCAACCGGTGGAAGCATTCTGAAAATAGAACATCGAGGAGAAACCTTCAGATCAGCAAGAAGTAACCCAACAGATCTCATGAATAAAAACTTCAGAACTGTTTTCTATTTTTCCCTCCACCCATGCAATTTATCCCCTGATTTTATTTGTCTGTGTATAAGGGGAGCTCATAAGGAGTTTATAGAGTTTCAATTCATACAATTTACTTAATTTACCTTAATTGTTTACCTTTAGCTAGAACTTAATGACCTGTAACAAACAGCAATTTCTTGTTAAGTATACAAACCCAATCCATGCTTTCTATCAACCTGGGTCTGACAGTCTGTGTTTTTCCCATAATAATTTAAAAAATATTATGTGACAAATCTAGGAATGATTGGGTTTCATTTCCAGCACAACTATGAAATTGAGCAGTGACATATGGTAGTATGTCCTAATTAGAGAGGACTCGAAGTTCAAATTGAAATTCTATTTTGCTCGCTCCTAAAATAAAGTGGTCTTCTTGCATCAGACTGTTCGATCTGTTGGAGGTGCTGAATTCCTTCTGGGTTATGGTTTGATACTACCAGTTGTCCTTCAGTAGTGACTGCACATGAACATATGCACTGGATTACAAAGGGCTCATGAAATGTCCATGTATACACTTTCACAGCAGTAGGGTATTGAACAGCGATCAAAGAAATTCAGTGGCGGCTTACCCTTCCCAACTCACACTACTGAGGTACATTCTTGAGTTTACATTACTAATTGCCTGTTTCTCCTGCAATATAAAGTATATACATAGATTAAATTTTTGGATTTAGATTTCAGAACAGAGGCAGATGGCTATGGACCAATTCTGTAAAGATATTTTTTGTAGAAAAGGTCTGAAAACCAATCTGGAACAGTGAACTAAGAAAGCATACAATTTCAGTTGCGTGCCTGGTAGAATCTCTGTCACAGAAATAGACAAAATGCCTGGAACTATGAGACTTATGATCAGCAGAGAAATCACATTAAGACATTAATTGGCTTATTTCTGACTTCATGACAGATTCAAAACTTTAGTTCACAAGAACTTAAATTCAGTTCAGAAAAACACAATATCTCTCCTGGTAGGAGAATCAAATTAGGTCAGGGACACCTGTCACCTCAGGAGTAGCTTCTCATCAGTGAAGTTTTCAAGACAGAAAAGGTTGGATTCAAAATTTCAAGTCGATAGAACTGACAAAGTTTAGATTCATGCCAGTACACTCGGGAATTACAAATCATCTTATGGTTGAACAAAAGTAACTGAGGAAGCCAACAAAGTTAGGATATAGGGAGGAAAAGGTAAGATAGGAATAATATTTTACTGGAATTGAGAATCTGTCAAGAATGGGGTTGGAAAACAGGTTGAAACTTGGTTTTGTGTTTGGTGTTAAGATTTTTGTTTAAATCAATCTTTCTCAATATGGTTGACTTTTTTTGTGTAATGAATGTATGTTATGTTTTTAAAACAGCATCTACAGCATTGTTTCAGTGACTAATAAACATGTTAACCAACTGCAAAATTAACCCAGTATCTTACTGCAAGTCAGAATGGCTCAGCTGCTCAAGACTTCAACCAAACATGTCATCAGAGGGGGTCTTCAGTTGCATAGTGAAAATTAAAGTACAATTTAGGTTCAAGTTACAACACGTTGATATTTGTAAAATAAAATGAGCGTTTAGTCATTCTGAACTCAAAAAAGCATTCACAAACTACAGTCTTGGCAGATATCCTGCTGCAGCCTTACAATTAGAGGGTGATGCACAGAATACCACACCTGACTGATTGCTAGTTTTAGAGCAGTGACTCTCAAATGTAGTCAACAGAGACTTCATTGGGTACAAAAGATGTCTCTAGGTGCTTACTAAGGCAAGTTTGGCACGAACTAGGAGGCGAGGAGAGTGAGCGCAAGTGCACGAGTCAGTGTGAGACAAATACAGATGGCAAATATGCAGTTCACATTGGAATATTTGTTTCACCTGCAATGATTGTGCTGTTCAAGTGCCGAGAGTGGTACAAAGTTGGTCAAACCCAAGTCTGGTGGTGGGCACCAGATGAGTTCAGGTGTGTTCAAAAGAGGGTCGAGTGATTTTTTTAAAAGTGTGAAACATTGATACCTATACTTTTAAAAAGATTTGTTTTCCGACATGAATCATTAAAACATTCTTTACATGCAATCCTTTCATCTTATGAAGGAAAAAAAATCACAATTTAGATGTGGGAGGGATACCTCTAATTATTAAACTATTTAAAAGGGAGTCTGTTAGCTTAATAAAGAAGTCTGATAATCAATAGTCAGAGAGAGAGCGCGCGCACGCGCGCGAGAGAGTGAGAGAGAGACATGGCTTCATGCAAACAGAAAAAATTGAAACTCTACCTTGATAGAAAGCTTTGAAATTCGCAGAATTTGTAAAATAAAATGAGCGTTTAGTCATTCTGAACTCAAAAAAGCATTCACAAACTACAGTCTTGGCAGATATCCTGCTGCAGCCTTACAATTAGAGGGTGATGCACCAGAACAAGCTCCAATCAGCAGCACGTTTACTTCAGCATGGAGAAACTTCCAAAATACAAGTTAATACATTAAAGATAAAATTTCTCACTACAAGTCTACACTACATCAAATACAGATGGCAAATATGCAGTTCACATTGGAATATTTGTTTCAGCTGCAAGGATTGTGCTGTTCAAGTGCTGAGAGTGGTACAAAGATGGTCAAACCCAAGTCTGGTGGTGGGCACCAGGTGAGTTCAGGTGGGAGGAAAGTTTAGGGGAGATATGCATGGAAAGTTCTTTACACAGAGGGTGGTGGGTGCCTGGAACGCATTGCCAGCAGAGGTGTTAGACGCAGACACGTTAGCGTCTTTTAAGATATATTTGGACAGGTACATGGATGGGCAGGGAGCAAATGGACACACACCGTTAGAAAATTGATGACGGGTTAGACAGAGGATCTTGATCGTCGCAGGCTTGGAGGGCCGAAGGGCCAGTTCGTGTGCTGTAATTTTCTTTGTTCTTTGCACATCTCACTTCTTAGTTTTTCCAACTCTCTGTTGGAGGAAAATGCTTCTTTAAATCTGAGCAAACATTCCTGTGACATGGTTTCAGATCAAATGGATTAAAACTATCATTTTCCAAGAACCATTTACTTTAACAAAAGCTCGACTTTTTTTTATTACTTGGGCACAAGAACTGCAGTTATATCTAAATCATGCTGCCTTACTATTACAGCTACTTACATATATTAAAGACATAAACAAATCAGAATGTTCAAATGAGATATTCAGTGATTCAAATATTATTTCCAAATGATTTACTCAAACTATTTTTAAATAAGGACAATTCTTTAATTTCAAGATTAAGTATTGAGACATATAAGATAATCAGAGGGTTAGATAGGGTGGATAGGGACAGCCTTTTTCCTAGGATGGTGACGGCGAGCACGAGGGGGCATAGCTTTAAATTGAGGGGTGAAAGATATAGGACAGATGTCAGAGGTAGTTTCTTTACTCAGAGAGTAGTGAGGGAATGGAACGTTTGCCTGCAATGGTAGTAGATTCGCCAACGTTAGGTACATTTAAGTCGTCATTGGACAAGCGTATGGACGTACATGGAATAGTGTAGGTTAGATGGCCTTGAGATCGGTACGACAGGTCGGCACAACATCGAGGGCCGAAGGGCCTGTACTGTGCTGTAATGTTCTATTAAACATAAAATATTATATTGATTATATTGAAATTAGTTATGATTGAGTAATTGCTAAATAACCCAAATATTACCCACTCTCTTCTATTTGTGTAGTCTAACAGCATTGCTTTAATCTTTGATAGCTACAGGAAGCTGTCTTTATAGATCAATATAAATTCTGAAAAGTGACAGATCATAATCTGTGAGACACTTTAAGATATTACATGTCAACTAGGGGTTTTACCATACGCAACAGTAGACACATTATTGCAAATATAAAAAAAACCTGTGTATGGTTAACATGCTACAGCATGGAACTAACAGAGTACAGGAGCTTTAGACAATTTAAAAAATTCAGGCTGAAATGATACCCACTCTTTGCAGTAACTTAAATATGCACAATTTCCAAAGGTCTTGCCTTAAAAACAAGGTAATTGGTTATGGCTATGTACAATTACTGGACACAATTACTGTAACACACACGTAAAGCTGCGAATGGAAGATGGTGACATAGCCATAACGTTACTAGACTAGTGATACAGAATCCCAAGCAACTGCATTGGGGGCATGAGGTCGAATCCCACCATGGCAGGTCGGGAAATTTGAACTCAATAACAAACTGGAACTTAAATAAAACGCTAGCCTAATGGAGACCTTTAAACATTGCTAATTGTTGTAGAAATCTACCTGGTTCACATCCTTTATGGAGGGAAATCTGCCATCTTTACCTGGTTTGGCTTATTTGTGGCTCCAGACACGCAATGTGGGTGAACAGCAACTGCTCAGTCAGGGGATGGGCAATAAATAGTGACTAGCTCATGACATCAATATCCCATCAATTAATTAAAGAAATCTAAAAGCATATTCCTTGTACATAAAGGATTCTTCCCGAGGCACTCACATTTGACATGTTGATTACTAAATGGAATATGACGCTGCTTACATTCGGTTTGCACTGATGAACTTTGTTTGGGCATACAGTTTATACGATTCTTCACACAGGGAAAAGACTGAGGTTGAACTTTAAACTTCACTAAAGAAAATCGTAAAAACGTTTGAAAACACAACTGATCAATTCTAATTTTTAAAAATTTCACTTTCTGTCAGCAACAGAAAAAAGTCCCTTCCAACTTCTATCTTCACGACAAAGTGTTATCATCTTGTGGTGGTGTCAGGTGCTTTATCTCTCAGCTGACAACACAAACAATTCAGTTAAAATTGGAAAAGAACCCCACTACAGTTGAGTAAATAAATAATCAATACTCATCTAAATGTAAATGAGAAAGCAGCCCTGTCTGATAACAGGACGCTTATCAGAGATCCAATTTTCTCCAGACAGTTGGATACAGCCAAATCACTATCGTCGAATCTTATACTAATGGATAAAAATTGTAACTTAACTGAGCAGATCAACAGAGATCAACTAAGTTTCAGGCTTCAGCCACTTCACATTTACCTAGATTGACTATCACTCATTCTATAAGCTTTTTTGGCCAGCATTTTCCAATTTGATTCATTAAAACAGGATGCAGTAATCTTGCCACATGCTAAAAACATTACTTAGAAAAACAACAGACAGAAGTGTACATGTTAACATCGGGAGTTCTTCTGTAATACAAGTACATATCTCAGCAATTAAAAACCGGAAAGGGCATGTTCTTTGGAAAATGACAGGAAATAAAAGCATCAAATTTGAGTCCATATATACTCTGATATTTATAATTCTGGAGCCTAATATTAGATTCAAGAAGTCAACAGAGCTAAAATGAAGTTTTGTCAATATGCTTAAAATAACATCCTGTCACTACATGCTGTTAACATAGTTTGTAAATATGATGCAATACAATATTCATAAAAAACAGCTCGGGGTGCTCTTCAATTGTCCTGAGACATATAGCATTTCAGCATCAGTGGTCGGTATGACAAGGAACACAGCCCTAAGATCAATCGGGGGACACATTTCAAATACAGGGGCTGATTTCTAAGTTTGTGCTGTCTCAGTCAGTTGTTCTTGGACTCATGAACAGTCTAATTCTGGATTCAAGACAGGCACCACATTCATGTCCTCAACACTTGTAATATGCCATCAGTAGCAGAGTACCACATACCTGCTACATATAGAACAATAGTAAATTAATGTTAAACTTGGAAGAAGGCTCTTGTTTTCACCACTTGACTTTGATTCGCATACTGCCATCATTTCTAACTTGGAGTGAGACCAAATTACGTACAAGTAAATTTACTGGTTCCAGTTCACTGGAGAAATAATTACGTAAGCACAAAATTTGTGCGTCAGGTTTGGATTGGGCAGTACTTCAACTATGCAGTGCAGAAACCATAAACTAGCCCAGTAAATCCATGCAGTAAAGCAAACAAAATATTTTCACTTAAATCATGCTTTTGACTCAATTCTATTAATTCAAATATTATTTCAATTCTCAAATTATCATGAAAGAAATAAATTTAGGAAAAAATTACAAGCTTTTCCCTGGGGAAACACAGCTAAATTTCCTGTGGTTCAGTCTCGGTGCTGCCAGGAATCAATGGGTAGCCAAATGCATGTCAAGAGATTCACAACTGTTCTATAAAGAATATTTGCAAGGAGGCAGCATGGGAAAGAGTCAATGCATCATCTATTTTGGCTCCAAGAAACGCATTACACTTCAATAAGACTCCATGATAATTCCAAAAGAGAAGTTTGGCCTGTTTATTTTCTCTCTAATTTCTATAGGAATCTGAATTTGCATTTAATATCCTTAGCTTTTGGTGCTCCACTTTCCAAATTCAGTTGTATGTCATGGAAACAAAATGCAGAGTGACAGGATTTCCAGTTGTGTCAGGGGTTTCCTGACACCTGCTCTCTTGCAGTAAAACAACTCCACTTCAAACCAATTCCAGTTAAAGTTCAAGTGACAGTTGAAATGATCTAGGCTGAAAATCTAACTCTTACTAAATCTAATATAATGAATATTTTTAATATACATTATATTGCCTTGGGACAGATACATTTCATGCTGTAAACACTTATACTCACTATGCTAATATCCATGGAAAAAGACATAGCTTTCACTGCCAAATCAAATGTATTTATGATCGATTGGAAAACAGAAACAGACTATTTCACCCATGTGTCATGTATCACTATTCTAACCATATCCAAGCTTGAAACTATGAAGTTTATATCAAAAAGCTTCTAGGAACAATTTGTTCAAAATAAAGTGAACATTTGAGAGATTACTTTTATAAGCACAGAGTTTTTGTTTAGACAGTCAAAATAACAGGTTGATTGCCATGCAGTATTGTTGAATCTATGCAAAGCAATTGCAACGTTCTTTTCCCAAGAAAATTTCTTCTGGATTTTTGCAGCTAAAGAGAAACATTTCATGGGATCACATGCAAATAAAAAAACAAACTTTGGAAAACAGAATTCCACCTCTCTCTTGTGGAAGTGTTTTCTGGTCACCATGAACATACATTGGTTAGGCTCAACTACTAAAAGAATTTGACAGGATGTACAAGAGACAAAGCTAAAATAACACACATGGCTTCATTTGGGAAGTCATACAAAAACACTTCTGTACAGCTGCCCTATGAGCTGCAGTGAGAAAGGCGAGGTCACAACGGCCTTTACACAAATCCAACAAATCTAACGATATAATAGCTGAAGGCATACTTCTCTCTGAAGAAGTGTGACTAAATGAAGAAAAGCAATACCTTCACATAGGACATATTACACATATTCAATAAGCCACAAATCCAGCATTTGCTTCCATATGTAAATATAAATCTGGCATCGTGCTTGGGTCTATTTCAATTCATTAAGTTTGTATATAGATGTCTGCAACTCAAAGCTTGTCTGTTACAGTAAAAACTGGCTACAGAGAAAAAAAGGAGGAAATTAACTGTTCAATGAAAAATACAGGGTACACATTGACAAAATGTTTGCATTGTAACATAGTTTATTCAGAAATCATAACCATCCAAAGACTATTGCTTGTGGCAATATCTTCAACAGCAAATGTCAAGCAAAGGGTGGAAATATTGACAAAACAGCTTTACAGTGTTTCATTTGTTCGAGACAAAATTCATTTCCGTTTCAAAAGAAATTATTACATTTTACTATTAATTGTTGATTTTAGAGAGGAAAACGCAAATTCACATCATTCACTCTGTTAAGAGTTTAAACACATTCAGAACTATCCATGAGGCAAATGAATTATGAGGCAACCTCCTGGTTTAAAAAGAAACATACTTAATGCTTATGCTATGTAGCAGTCCATCTTAAATGTTGGGCTCATTCTTAAAAGGTCTACAAATGACAGGTTCTTGCTCAAAAAAAAGAGAATTCCAGCCATATCTGTTCAAGATCTTGAAATTCTGACTGCCAATGTCAATAGTAACAGAAGAATACATTCTCGTGGATGGTCGCAAGTGTTTCTGAGGCACAAGGGAGTATGGAGAGCAAAAGAGGCATATAACATTTACCACACTGAGCAAAATGTAAAATCTGGAATCAAAAAATATTGCTTGCTAATTTTTTGTGAAAATACTAAGCTGAATGAAATGTTGACCTTAAATCTCTCCATTCATGCTGCCTAATCTGATTATTTTCTGTGTTTATTTCAGGTTTCCATCATCTTCAATATTTCAGTTCTATAAGATCTTTGTTGCCCATGTTGATGCTCATCAAGGAAGGCAGAGAAGATAAATGCAGATGGGTGTATGAAGGACAAAGCAAGACCTCATTATGAGCAACAAATGAAAAATGCAAGAACGAAATTGCAGAGACAGAAGTAGGAAAAAATTGACAGGTTTCTGAAGGAAAATAAAAAAATTGATAATCTCTCTCTCCAAGAAAATTACATGAAAGATTGGCTACATATTCTTTGTCAATTCCTTGCACTTGTTTTCCTCCACCTCCAATTATAAGGTACTGCAATTCTTAAAGCAGCTTGAAAAATATATACAAATATATTCATTGTGTAAAGCCAAAACCCAACCTCACTTAATAACAATGTCGGCAGTGCAACCTTTGACATAAAAACATACCACTACAGTTACAAATTTTAGTGGAATGGATGCAGGGGATGCAATTTAATAACACAAATAAGGCTTTGACGACTCCCTAGTTCTTCTAACAGAAAAAATGGTTTTAGCAGACAACCTAAAGATCATACACCAGCACCCCTACACAACTGCATGTGAATGATTCCAAGTTTGCAGCAGTGTAAGCACGACTGATATCAGGAGTAACCTGATGCAAGTCATTCAAAATATTCTTGAAATGGAATTTATTTTCCCCTCAATCTTCTTTGTCAGTATTTTCTCCTTTCCTGAGAGGACAGTTTATTTCCTACAGTAAAAATCTGAGCATGTTTTACCAAGATGGCACCAGAGCTTAGAAGATTTTGCAAGCCGTCTACAGCAGATTTTCTTCTGATCTACAGTTGTTCTGTTCTTCTAAACCACACTTCTAAGTCTATCAGAATTATTATCCATGTATTCTTAAGTCTACTTTCAGATTTGAGAACCCTCCAACCAATGGGGCTCGATTATCAACGCTGGAGGCAAGTCCAGGGAGATCAGGGGCCATCTAGCCTCTCGCAGGCTCAACCCTGGAACCTGGAACAGAGATCTGACCAGCATGGGAATGAGACTTGACCCTACTGTGATTTGACATTAAGGAGGCCCAACAAGACCAAGTGCAAAGATCCCCACCCCAAAGCGCTCGTGAATGAAACTACTGCCCAGGACCCCATTAGATGTACCTTTCCTTGCTGATGCTGGAACTGCAAGCCCAGATGGATCAAAAGACATCCAGCCTCTTGCAGACCTGAGCTCGTGGAAACCCTGAACCAAAGTCTGACCAGCACAGGAACAAGACCTGATCCCACAGTGACCCAACTAAACTGACCACAAGATCCCCAGGGATGCTCAAGGCCACAGCTGGTGCCCAGGACACCATCCGGTGTACACACTTAGCTCCTGAGCAGCAAATTTTCCTTACCAGTGCCAAGGATCGACTAGGAGAAGCCACCTATCCAGGTAACGTAGGAGTTGCACTGGACTCCAGGTGAAACAGTAACATCAGGGTTTCAAGACCCCCCTCCCAGTATGCTCCTGGCAAACATCCAAGCCACTGATAACAAGTTGGATGATTTCAGATCTAGACTCACCTTCCAAAGGGAACTGAGGGACTGCTGCATGCTCTGCTTCATGGACATGGCGCACTCCTGCTGCACACACCCATGCCTTACAACCTGAAGGCTTCTCAATTTACTAAATGGACTGCTCAGCTTTGTCGAGCAAGGCAAAAGGCAATAGAGTCTGCTTCCTGATCAACAGCTTCTGATATTCAGATGCAGTGACCCTGGCACATTACTGCTGCCTGGACTCAGAACATCTTACAATGAAGTGCCATCGCTATTACCTGCCCAGTGAGCTTATGTCTGCTATCTCAACATCTGACCCCATTTGAGAGTGAACAGTACACATGATGTGGCATACAATGCTACAAACCAGTCTTGGGACAGAATAACCCGATGCCTTGCTCATCGTAGCCGATGGCTTCAACGGGTCAACATCAAGAACGAGCAACCAAAATACCATCAACATGTCCTGCCCTACCAGAGGTCCGAACATCCTTGGCCATTGCTGTACAAACATCAAAGATGCCTACTGCACCATCCCCCCTCTGCATTTTGGAAAATCAGATCACAATACTGTGTCCCTCCTCCCACGAGGATCCAGTACAGAAACCAGTGCAGTGTTTGTCTGAAGCAACGTAAGGGCTCCTACAGGACTGCTTAAGTTGATGGACTGGCCCATGTTCAAGAATTCAGCAGCCAACCTAGACAAGGATGCCACCACTATGACAGACTTTATAGTAAGTGTGCGGGTAAACAATTCCCCGACAGGAAACCACGTGTGAAGCGAGTAACTCTGGATTGTGGTAGGCCCAGAGCCGTGGCGTCCTGGTTATCAACTCGGCAGCAACAGCAACTCCTAGTTGTGGTAAGCATGGAGCTGGGGACTCCCTTATTATTGGTGAGGTGGCGGCAACAATGGAGCCATGGGCTCCTGGTTGCGAGGCGAGTGCAAGTTCAGCATGAGACTCAGGACTGGTGGTCCATTGGTGAGGTGGGCCCAGCACCAAAGAGGTAATTCCTGAAGAATGGAGACTCTGATATTGGTAGGTTTCAGCACAGCTGTTGGCAAAGTGGTGTTGGCACAGGTGTCACTGGTGAGCCAGCTTAGGGCTCAGAACTCATAGAGGAGATGGCAGAAAAATGATGGATTGTGTTTCAGCTCTTTTTAAAAAAAAATACAGATGTATAGCACAGAAACAGACCCTTTGGTCCAACTCATCCACCCTGACGATGCCTGGAAAACACTGGCAGCGGAGGTGGTGGAAGCAGGCATGTTAACAATGTTAAAAGCGCATTTTGATAGACACACACAGGGGAGGCAAAGAGGGAGTTAAATCATGCATACGTGGTGCACGGGCAATATGTAATGGATCTAAATAAGGACTAGGAGTTGGCACAGGCTTAGTGGGCTGAAGAGCCAGTTCCTATGCTCTATTGAGTTGCATTATATTTCATTGTATTTGTTCAATCCAATATACAAAGTAGTCTGAAAATATCCAAAGAGGATCCCTCAAAAAAAAGCAAAGTTATTCTGACCATGCCACAAACTAAAGACTTGATATTTTTAAGCAACCTGTTCAGACATTTTATGACACACGTCTGGTGCAGCTGGGATGTGAATATAGACTTTCTACTTCAGAGGTAGGGGCACTACAACTGCAAACAACAGCCACCTTTCCCAAAGATTATATGGTCAGCAAAGTTCACACAGTTCTTTGTTTAATTACAAACCTTCTTTCAAAGACTTTACTTGAAGGTACAGTTTCAGTTTCTATGTGCATGCCAATCAAACCAAGCTTGATCATAAAGAGATTTCTTAATTCCATAATCAAGCCTATGTTGTCAGAAGATGTGACACAGAATGGTGCCAGGGATGAGGATCGTCAGGTATGGGGACAGCCAAGAGAAATTGTGTTTGTTCTCCTTCAGGAGAGAAGGATTTGATAAATGTGCTCAAAATTATGAAAGCTCTTGATACAGCAAATGAGGAGAAAATTTTCAGTGGCAGAACTGTTGGTAAACTGAGGACACAGATGACGTGGTATCGAGCGAAAGAAACAGAGAAGACACAACAAAGCTTACATGTATAATAAACGGGAATATATTGAGATCTGTAATGCACTACCTGAAAGGATATTGGAAACAGATTTGACAGCAGTTTGCAGAAGATAATTGAGTAAATACCTAAAGAGAAATAAAAAATTGCCATGTAATCGGATAAAGTAGGGACTGGAAATAGTTGCAATGCTCTTTCAATTATTTGGCATAGATACAACAGCCAAATGGCCTCCTTGCATGCTGCATCATTCTGATTGAATGCCATAGCGCTCTCCAATGAACTATTGAACCATCAAACCAGAGAAAAGTTACAGCAAAGAAAGATGTCATTCAAGACATTGTGCCTGCTCCAGTGAATAAACTAACCGCACATTCTAATCCCACTTATTAGCGCCTTGTCAGCAGTTGTAGAGATTAGAACACTTCATCTAAATTCCTTTTAG
The DNA here is from genome assembly GCF_030684315.1 of Stegostoma tigrinum. Taxonomy (NCBI): domain Eukaryota; kingdom Metazoa; phylum Chordata; class Chondrichthyes; order Orectolobiformes; family Stegostomatidae; genus Stegostoma; species Stegostoma tigrinum. Next base: position 27,003,404 of record NC_081382.1, read on the forward strand.
TAATTTGATTACTGCCTCAAGTAGCAAACCGGGGAGTAAATTCTAGGCACACCACTATTTGCTATGCAAAAAAGATTTGTCACATCTACACAATTCCTATTCTTTACCTTAAATCTGCGCTCCATGGTAATGGAGCTCTCAGCTTTCTGTCTCCACTGCCCACTCTATCCAGCCCTCATTATTCTGTACCCCATGAAGAAGTCACCCCTCAACCTCCAAGAAAAAACATTAGTTAATGTTATACAACCTTTACTCATAGCTAGCATTTTGAAACGTTGGCAACCTTACAAGTCTCTCCTATAGCCTCTCTAGAACAATTCCATTCTTCCTCTGAGATAGTAAGAACTGCTGATGCTGGAGTCAGAGATGCACAGTGTGCAGCTGGAGAAACACACCAGGCCAGGCAGCATCAGAGGAGCAAGAAAGTTGAAGTGGTGCCCTGATCCGAAACATCAAGTTTCCTGCTCCTCTGATGCTGCCTGACCTGCTATGTTCTTCTGCTCCACACTGTTATCCTATTCTTTCCCTAATGTGCTAACTCGAATCGTATACAAAACCCCTGTTCTTGTATTCAATATCGTGCCTCATTATGGAAACGCATTCTATCCGAAATAACTCCATACAGGCTGGTATCTGTCACTAAGTCACCCTTGATTTACATGTGCTTAGTACGTGACGCTGGTCCAGCTATGTCAGAGCCTGCTGAGTGAACAGAACCTCTGAATTCCTGCTTATATCTGTCAGCCAGGGCTTTCTGATTGGAAACCCATTCTTTGGAGGTCCACCTAGCTGACCTCATTATAGTCGCAACACATCTGCCTTCCTTTCCATCTTATCTAACCGTCCCGCCACCTTCAGAAACCTATGAATATGCACCCCAAGGTTTCTCATTTCCCTTACCCCTCTCAATGCCCTCACATGTATAGTGTACGTTTTGCTCCCTAAATGCATAACCTTGTACTTTGCTAGATTGAATTCTATTTTCCACTTTTCCACCCACTCAACCAAAAAGTTGATCTCTTCCTACAGTCAACAGTCATCCTCATCATGACAAGCTATCTGGCCAATTTTAGTACTGACTGTGTGCCTAAGTCTGAATCATTATCACATATTACAAACAGCAAGCAACCAAAACCTTAGCTCTGTCAAACACCACTGGAAACAACTTTTCATTTGCAAAAATCCATCATCCATTACACTTTGCTTCTTGTCACTGAGCCAATTTGGGATCCAATTCAGCACACACCACTGTATTCAATGCAATGTAATTTTAAACAGTGCATGACCTTTTTAAATGCCTTATTAAAATCCATGTAGATAACATCCATTGCACTATTCTCATCAATCCTCTTCATTTTTTAAAAGAAATTAATGAAGTTAATGAGAGAAAACTTTCCCTTAACAAAACAACACTGACTATCCCTGAATAATCAATACCTTGCTAAGTAACTGTTAATTTCTCACTCAATACTGATTCTAGTAAACTGCTCCCCACTAAAGTCAGACTCACCAGCCTGTAATGTGGCTTAATCTTTGCACACTTTGTGAGTAATGGTACAATGTCTACAGACCTCCATCTGTATTTGGTGAGGACTAGAAAATGATCCTTAAACTTGGACCATTACATGCTTGGCTTACTTTAACAGGGCAGAAACAATTCACCTGGCCCTGGTTATTTATCTAGCCTGAAGGAGATTAGTTCCTCCAGTATTTACAGTCATAGAGACGTACAGCATGGAAACAGAACCTTCAGTCCAACTCGTCCATACCAACCAGATATCCTAAATTAATCTTAATCCCATTTGCCAGCATTTGGCCCATATCCCTCTAAAGCCTTCCTATTCACATACCGATCCAGATATCTTTTAAACTTGTAATTGTACCAGCCTCCACCACTTCCTTTGGCAGCTCATTCCAAACATGCACCACCCTCCAAGTGAAAAAGTAGCCCCTTAAGTGTCTTTTCCCCCTCTCACCTTAAACCTATGCCCTCTAGTTTTGGACTCCCTCACCCCAGGGAGAAGGCCCTGGCTAGTCATCCAATCTACACCCCCCAAGATTTTATAAACTTCTATAAGGTCACCCCTCAGCCTCTGATGTTCTAGGGAAAATAGCCTTAGCCTATTCAGCCTCTCCCTATAGCTCAATCCCTCCAACCCTGGCAAACATCCTTGTAATTCTTTTCTGGATCCTTTCAAAGTTTCTTTTCTACAACAGGGAGACCAGAACTGAATGCAGTATTCCAAAAGTGGCCTAACCAATATTCTGTACAGCCTCAACATGACGTCCCAATGTCTATACTCAATGCCCTGACCATTCTATTCTTATTATGCCTACATTGCCTAATATTTCACACTCTTCTTTTTTAACTTGAATGTTTGCATCAGCACGCTCGTTTACGAAGGCCTAAATAAAATGCTCATTTAGAACCCATTTCATGTCTTCGACAGGTATGCACAATTTCCACGACCATCTGATACACCTGACCCGAAACATTTCTGCATTTTCCTTAATTGTACAAGCCAATTTTTTTGGCATTCTCTTTTTCCTCTTCAATCCTGTATTTCCAAAATACTTCTAATCTTCCAAAGGTATTCCTTTGAGAGATTGTCCGCACTTCTTTTTTTCCTGTCCTATCCTACCCTACACACTTCTGGATATTGACAGAGCTCTAGATTTGGCAGTACCATCCTTTTTCCTTCCCTTTGTAAGGACATTTCTACACTGCGCTCAGAGAATCCCACTTTTGAATATCTCCAACCAATTTGTCACTTATTTTCTTTCAGGTAAGTGTAACCAGTCCATTTTTGCCAGATAAACTCTCAGGTGAGAAAAATCCCAAAAAAGGTTTTTTGATTCTCCAACCAAGCCCACACCCCATATGAGTGAACAATAAGAAAAGGACTTACTGGCTGAATTTTAGCTGGTGTACTGAGATACCACCGATCATGTGAAGATCATATTGGAGATACACTCCTCCTCAGAGAATCCTTGACAGCATGGATCAGGATACAGGTTAAAGAGGACTGGTGCTAGAAATATAGCCTTGCTTCATTTCATTCAAGGCTTCAAAGGACCCTATAATTCACCATGTCAAAAGACCTCATCTGTCATTCCCTGATGGGACTGTTGTAAGATCATGACAAAATTTTTCCAATCAACCGCGCCATTCTAAGACTGGCCTTATGGTCATCTTATTGACTGTGTCAAAGGTCTTTGCAAGGTTAAAAAAAGTTAAACAAAGAGCTTTGTTCTGTTTGAGCTATTTTTCCTTTATTTGTTTCACTGTGAACATCACATTCACAATGCTGTGACCAGGTCAAAAGCCACACTGCACATCAGGTAGATTTGTTTTTACCACAATGATTAGTCACTTCAGAGTGATGAGGAAAGATCTTTCGAGCTATGGACAGGAGTGAGATACATCTGTTTACCAAACACCCAAAGATCCTTATCAGCACAACACTATGTATTTGCTTGGTTTTAAATGTCTCTTGGAATTACCTTTCTGACCATGTTTTTGATCAACATTCCTTCCTGTTAATATTAATCTGTGACTGCTTTCCTCTATGTGACGCATGTGATATTTGGTAACATTGGAAGTGCTTTATAAAAGGGAAAATTGCTGTTATTCTAGATTTTCAATTTTACGTTACAAATTAATGCGGTAAGTATTAAGGAAGAAAAACAAGCAGTTCAAAAGTTTTGCATTTGCTTTAAATGTCAAAAGGCTCATGATGACTGTAGACCAGTTCTTTGCTGGGAACACTGTACAAATAAACCAGCATGTTTATCATGAAAAATCTGCAGCAGTGAATTTTAATAATAGTGCAGATTCCCATATTTTCATTTGGAAACAGAGACTTGTTGGTTGTCTCCCATCCAAGAGGTACATCTCACTGATTCTATCAAAAAATGCAAAAACTTCTACCCCTAGGTATTTACTAAAATCATCAACACATTTATTTCGAGTTGCATGTCGTTAACCTGGGAGAATGCCAGCTCAAGTACTGCCAGAAATAAACTGCAGTTGCCTCCTGACACACAATTCCATGGGTTTCTTGTCACTGCCGATTCTACTCTTCTTTTGGAATGTATTCACCACTCTTACTGAACAGGTTCCTTAAAAGGTCCATTGGGTCCATTTACGTACGTACTGGCTGCCGTTCCAGACCCAACCAACTTGTTTCTTTCCCCACTTTGCAAACCCTACCTCACCTTTTGCCCAATCCAATCCTTGCTGTTTCACCAATTCAGTCACTTTTAAGTTCTTCCCAGTTCTTTTGTTTCCGTCACTCCATCAAGCTTAACCCGATCCATGATATTCCTCTGACATCCACAAACATGTTTTTTGCTATCCACAGCCATACTGTTGGCAGAAGTCACATCCTGACAAAACCCAACTCACAAGTGGTAATATCTTGACTCTTGCTGAATCTCTCAAAAGAGCAAAACTTGCACCAGCTTATCCAACCAAACTTCCCCAGTAGAACCAAAATTCCTATCACCATGTGATGCTTTGACTAACCCCACTTCAACAGCATATTCTCCAATCTCATCTGTGCACATGTTCTGAATGAGCTTAGGAGAAGACATGGAGAATGCTGGAGGTACTTAGCTCATTTGTTCCATTTCTTATGTTGCAATTAAAGCCAGGCAATTTTATTAATTACTTCTCTTCCTACCACTGCATCAAAACTTTGGAAGTCGTTCAACTTTCCGTGTACACCCAGCACTACTTGTATATTACCCTACTAGCTCCTCCTCTGCTTCTTTGTCAGACTACTTCATTCACATTTGGTCTTGCAAAAACAACTACTTCCTCTAGTTAGACATTATGAAGATAAAAGACAATGTACGTATCCTACACTGCACCATGTCCTAAAGGTCCAAGTCCTTAAAGCCCAAATGAGTTGAATGGCCTTTCCTATTGCTATTGGAAAATAAAATGACATGTATTGAAATTGGAAACTTACTGTTATATAATCAACAGAAAAACGAAATTAACTGCAAATGTATGCAGTCTTCCTTGTCAAGCAAGGAAAGTCTGCACACTTGCCTGGCGAAGAAATTGACTCAAAAACAAGTACTTTTTGACTCCAAGGCAATATACTGCAGGTTATGGAAATTTGAGATAAAAACTGGAATTCACGTTTTATGAAAGATAATTGACCCGAAACATGAACGCTATAACAGCATATGGTAATAGAGCAGAATTAGACCATTTGGCCCATTGAGTCTGCTCTGCCATTCAATCACAGATGATATGTTTCACAAACTGATTCTCCTGCCTTCTCCCCATAGACTTTGATATTTTGAATAAGATGGTAAACTGGGTAGCATGGATCTTGCAGCTGCTCTTGAGATTGCAAGCTTATAACTAGATTTCTAATCATGATTACATTTCAGTTGTATAAGATTTTTGTTTCGATTCGTTCTGGTTCTTTTATAGACAAAAAGCAAGAAAAATGTTTTTTTGCCCCAAATAGCGTTGTGTTTAGTGATCTTTTGAAGAGAACTACACATGGATTGCTCAATTTTTTTTCCCTATAATTATACGCTAAAAAAGTTATATGCATAGGATGAGAGCTTTTCTTAAAAGTGGCTAAAAGAGATTTTTCTTAAATCGTACAGAGGACTTCTTTTTAAAAAAAAAGAGTTGTTTAAGGAGTTTTTGAACAGGCCTGTGTGTGGATGGCTCTGGAGTCAAATTTTTTGCTGAGTAACAGGATTAAAAGCTGTCTCTGAACTACCTGAGGAGTTGTTTTTAATTTGGCTGCTCAACTTAAATGGCTGGTGTTTTTTAAAAAAATTAAACTTTTTTTTTGTTTTTTGCATGCTTAATGTTAATTCTTTGGGTAAGGAAGGTTAGTTCATTTTATATACAAAGGTGTTATTGAAAGGTGCTTCTTTTTAGGCCTAATGTCATTGACGGCATACAAGAAACACAGTGGGACGGGTAGTAGATCTAGAGAAGTGATTACAGAGAAGGATCAGTCAGATGGATGGGTGACTGTCAAGAAAGGTAAGAAGGTAGTTCATAAGTCTCCTGTAGCTATTCCTCTAACAGATTTTCAATTTTGGGTACTGCTGAAAGAGATAGTCTTAGAGTAAAATGGAAGAGGCAGTCAGGTCTTGTGCACTAAGAATGAATCTTATGTTAGGCAATGTTTGACAAAATTTAAAAGAATAATTGCTACAGGGGACTCTATGTCAGGGGCACAGGAGGGAGATTCTGCAGCAGAGAGTGAATCTAGGATAGTATTTGATGTACCATATGGCCTGCTTCCACACTGCAGGGAATCTATGATTAATCAAACTAACTCTGAAGAATTAAACTGCACTTATTTCAATACAAGGGGTCTAATTGGTAAGGCTGATGAACTCAGGACATGTTTGGCAACATGGGATTGGGATGTCATAGCTATGGCAGATACTTGGTTGAAGGATAGACAAGACTGGCAGCTCAATGCTCTGTTAGATGCTATGAGAAGGACAGAAAGGCACACAAGAAAGGAGGGGCAGTAGTGTTTTTGATTAAGGTAAATTTGCCGCTGTAACGAGAGAAACTATTTCTGAAAAATCATCCAGTACAAATATATATATTGAAATTGGAAATAAGAAAGGAATGACCACATTGATGGGACTGAACTATAGGATCCTCAATAGTCAGAGGGAAATTGAGGAACAAGTATGTACAGAAATCTCAAAAAATGCAAGAATAATAAGTTTGTAATAATAGGCAATTTTAATTTTCCAAACACTGACTTGGGCTACCATAGTGTAAAAGGTTTGGATGGTGAACAATTTGTTTAATGTGTTCAAGAATTTTTTTTTAAAATCAATATGAAAATACTCCCAATAGACAAGGAGAAAAACCTGACCTTCTCTTGGATAAGAAGGCAGGGCAAAGTGACTGAATGATAGTAGTGGAACGCTTTCGGTCCAGTGACCATAAATCTATAAAGTTTTAAAATAATTGTAGAAAGCCTTCCATAAAAGTAAAAGCTTTTAACTGGAGAAAGTCAAATTTTAAGGATATGAAACAAGAACTTTCAAAAGTTGACTGGAGTAGTCTGTTCACAGGTAAAGGAACAGCTGAGAAGTAGGAGACTTTCAAAAGTATGATAATGAGATTTCAGAGTCATGTTCTTGTTAGAGTAGAAGGTAAGGCTGGTAGGATTAGGGAACAATAGATGAATAAAGATACTGAAGATCTAGTCAAGAATAAAAATGAATCGTACTTTAAATGCAGACAACTTGGTTCAAATGAATCTCTTGAACAGCATGAACAGTGTCAGGGCATTCTTAAGGCAGACATCAGGGAGGTAAAGAGGGGATGAGATAGCCTTGGCAGATAAAGTCAAAGATAATCCAAACTGATTCTAAAAGTACATTAAGAGCAAGAGAGCGACTAGGGAGACAGCAAGGCCCTTTAGAGATCAAAGGGGTCAACTCAAAGGTGTTGAACGTCAGGAGATGGGACAGATATTAAATGAATATTCCATGTCAGTTTTTACTGCGGAGGAAGAAATGGTAGTCAGAGAATTCAGGGAAATAAATAATAATGTTTTGAAAACAGTTCACATTACAGAAGAGGATGTGCTGGAGGCATTAGGAAACAAAGGTGGATAAAGCTCCAAGACCTGATCAAGTGTACCCTTGGACATTGTGGGAAGTTACAGCGGAAATTGCAACAATATCATCTGTAACAGGTGAGGTGACATAGACTGGCGAGTGGCTAATGTTGTGTCCTTGTTGAAGAAGGGATGTAAGGAGAAGCCTGGGAACTACTGACCTGTGAATCTGACTTTGGCGATGAGTAAGCTGTTGGAGGTGATCCTATAAGATAGGATCTATATGCATTTAGAGGTGCAAGAAACGTTCAGGGATGATCAGCATGGTTTTATGTAACAGAAATTGTGTCTCACAAACTTAATTGAGTTTTTTGAGGAAGAAACCGAGAAGATCGATGAGGGCAGAGAAGTAAACACTGTTTATTTGGACTTTAGTAAAGCCTCTCACAAGGTTCTGCATAGTGGACTGATTAGTGAAGTTAGATCACATGGGATTCAGGGTGAGCTTGCAAATTAGATTTTAAAAATTGACAACGGTAGAAGATGAAGTGTAGTCGTGAAGGGTTGTATTTTTTGGACTGGAGGCCTGTTACAGCAGTGTTCCACAGGGATTGGTGCTGGGTTCACTTTTGTTTGTCACTTATATAAATGATTTAGATGAGAATATAGAGGAATTATTAGTAAATTTGCAGATGACACCTAAATTAGTGGAATAGTAGACAGTGAAAAGGTTATCTAAGATTACAAAGGGATGTTGATCAATTGGGTCAATGGGCTGAGGAGTGGCAGATGGAGTTTAATTTTGATAAATGCGAGGTATTACATTTTGGGAAAATAAACAAGGATGAGACTTATACAATTAATGGGGTAGTGTGTGGGGGTTCAGATACAGAGTTCTTTGAAATTTGCATCATGTGTGGTCAGGGTGATTAAGAAGGCATTTAGCATTGCTCAGACCTTTGTGAATACGATTTGGGCCATAATGTTGAGGTAGTACAGCATGTTGATGAGGCCTCTTCTGGAGTACAATCTCAGTATGGTCATCCTATTACAGGAAGGATACTATTAAGCTGGAGAGTTCAGAGAAGATTTACAAAGATGTTGCCAGGAATGGAGGATTTGAGTTTTAAGAGGAGGCTGGGACTTTTTCACTGGATTGTAGGATGTTGTTATAAACCTTACAGAGTTTATAAAATCATGAGGGGCCTGGATAAGTTGAATGGCAGGTGTCCTTTCCCGAGGTGGGGATTTCAAGACTAGGGGACATATTTTTAAAGGTAAGAGCAGAAAGATTTAAAAAAGACATGAGGGACAACTTTTTTTTTGAAAACACAGATTCATGTGTGGAACGTACTTCCAGAGGAAGTGGTGGATGTGCATACAGTTACAATGTTAAGACAACATCTGGTTAAGTATATGAATAAGAAACGTTTGAAGGGATATGGGTCAATTGCAGGCAGGTGGGATTAGTTTCGTTTGATATTATGGTCAGCATGGACTGATTGGAACAAAGGGTCTGTTTTCATGCTGCATGAGTAAGAATCTATCTATCTATCTCACACTGTACTTATTAGACTCAATGACTTGGCTTCAACAACCTACTGCAGCTATGAGTTCCATCAATTCACCACTCTCTGGCTGAAGAAATTCCTCCTCATCTTAGTTCTAAAGGGTCATCCCATCACTCTGAGGCTGTGCCCTCGGGGCCTAGCTTCTCCTTCTAGTGGAAGCACCTTCTTCTCATCCACTCTATCCAGGCCTCTCAGAATTCTTAGTTACCACACCGCCCCCTCCCCCCCCGCCCTTTTAACCTCCATTGAGTACAGACACAGAGTCTTCAACTGCTTCTCATACGATAAGCCCTTTGTCCTCACAATCATTCTTGTGAATCTCCTCTTGATTATCCCTCCAAGGCCAGCACATTCTTCCTTCCATATAGGGTCCTTCTGCAGCCTCCCAAACTCCTCGACACTACCTTTGCGTCATTTGTAAACTTAGCAACAATGCCCTTAGTTCCTTCGTCCAGATCGATAATGCAAAACGTGAATTGTTGCGGTCCCAATACTGACCACTGCGCAACTCCACGAGTCACCAGCTGCCATACTGAAAAAGACCTCTTTATCTCCACTATCTGCTTTCCAACAGTCAGCCAATTCTGTATCCACGCCTATACCTTGCCCCTAACTCCATGGGCTCTTATTTAGCAGCCTCCCGTGTACCACCTTGTCAAAGGCCTCTCAAAAATCCCAATAGATCATGGCAACTGGCTCTCCTTTGTTTAACTTGCTCATTCCTTCCTCAAAGAATTCCAACAGATTTGTCAGGTATGACTTCCCCTTGACGAAGGGGTGCTGACTCAGCCCTATTTTACTTGCACTTCCAAGTACTCCACAGTCTCATTCTTAACAATGGACTCTTAAAATCTTACCAAAACTTATGAAGGTCAGGCTAATCGGCCTTAAATTTCCCATCTTCCGCCTCCCTCCCTTCTTAACTAGGGGTGTGACTTTAGCCATTTTCCAGTTATCTGGGACCCTCCCTGAATCCAGTGATTCCTGAAAGATTACCACCAATGCCTCCACAATTTCAATTATCCCTTTCACAACCCTGAGCTGTAGTCCATGTGCTCTGGGTGATTTGTCTACCTTCAGACCTTTCAGCTTCCCTAATACATTCTCCTTAGTGATGCCCAAATGGCATATTGCTGGTGTCCTCCACTGTGAAAAACTGATGGAAAGCACCCATTCAGCTCTTCAGAAATTTCTCTTTTCCACCATTAGTACTTCTCCAACCTTATTTCCAAGTGGTCTAATGCCCACCCTTGAGTCTCTCTCTCTCTTACCTTTTATATATCTAGAAAAATTCTTAGTCTTCTTTTATGCTACCAGCCAGCTTACCCTCATATTTCATGTTCTCCCCTTACTGTTTTTTTTCCACTCTCTGCTGGCTTTTAAAGCTTCCTAATCCTCAGGCTTTTCACTGATTTTCAACTGCATGCTTTTTCTTTTAAGAAACTACTTTCTCACCAACCTGTCCAGAGATGTCATTACCCACTTCTTGAACAGGTACGACTTGAGCATGGGCCTCCTGGCTCAAAGGTTTGGATATCATCAGTGCACCACAACTTCCCTTGTCATCGTGGTTGCCAAGTCCTCCCCTTCCAATGTCGTTTCTTCCTTGAGATGAATTTCTGCTGTATCTCCCAAACTACCCTCAAGCTCCTACTATTGTTGCTACACTGTCTTCCCAGCTAGGATCCCCTTCCAAGCAACTCTGCCCAGCCCCCCTCTCATGTCTTTGTCGTTACCTTTACGTGAAACAGTGTCTCTCTAAAAATACTGCATGACTTACTGGGTATGTTCATTTAGAAATGCTTTTCACACTTTTAAACTAAAGCAAACACCCAGAGAGATTATCGTGGAACACACTGACGATTTTCCCTGGAACTCCTTTCCTAACTCATCTCCTTTGAGTCTGTACTTATCAAGGACTGCAATGGTTCAAGAAGGCAGATTACCACCACATTCTTTCGGGCAATCAGGGATAGGCCAGAAAATGCTGGCCCAGCCAGCAATGGCCACAACGGATATATAAATTAAAAAATATTCGTACGTGCAAAAATGTCATCCCTACAATGGTTTCAAGAATGCTGGGGAGTTGGGGAAAATAGAACTGATTAAAAAGAAAAATCACTGGTCAAAGAACATAAAACATAGGAGGAGTAGGGCATTCCTCCAACCCAACTGGCTCCTCATCGACTCCTCAATATTTCAAAAATCTAATTACCCTTTTCCTTAAATACTTAGAGGGATCGAGCATGCACAATTCTGTAGGGTAGAGCCGTTCATTATATACTGTGGAAGAAATTCCTTTCTATCTCAGTTTAAAATAAAAGTCCCCTGCTCAACCCATTACTCATCCATTAGTAGAAACATCTTTGCAACAGCCAACCAAATCAGCAGCACCCCCCCCGCCCAAATCTTTTATAGCTCAATAAGATCACCCATCATTCTTTTAAACTCTAAAGGGACTTATGGACAACAGAAGTTATTGAAGGCCAGCGGATTTTCTCACTGTGGCGAATGCAATCCCATAAATCTCCAAGTCTCAACTGAGGTGTCTCCAGCCAGTTGGGGGCACCTCATCTCTTGGATCAACATTTGAAAAAGGTCCTAAAATAACTAGAAGACATCTGTTATTGCTTCAAATTGTGTTTTACTTACTTGGCATCACGCCAGTATTTCCGTGCATACTGGTAAATTCATTTCCATAATACTTTTCTGAACAATGATAATTCAACATTAATTTTTATCCATTATAATTGTATTTGTGGAAGGCAGGTGGCAAGAGTCTTAGGGTATGAAAGAACATTAGTTTTTGTAGGTGACACCTGCACACCGAGAAACAGGTAGCTGTAAAGGTACCCCTGGGGGTGTTGGGGCAGTTCATTAACCACTTTCTTCCAAAATGGAGTGTGGAACAAGAATCAAAGTTATGACATCTTTTCAAATCTAAAGCTAAAGATTTCAGTATGCATCACCACGCATTAGCACAAGTCATTGCCAAATACTACGTGCTACATTCAGACATTTCATCCCAAAATTTGAAACAAGCACTTGAACTACACTTTAAGATCTTCTACTGCACTTGTTTTTAAAATGCTTGTGTAAAATCCTAGGAATTAGTCTTATTTTGTTTGTATAGAGAAATATTCCTAAATATGATAAAAAAAAGAGGAAACAGTTCATCAATCCTTCATCAATCCACTGTACCCGGTGCGGCTTCCTCTACATTGGGGAAACCAAGCGGAGGCTTGGGGACCGCTTTGCAGAACACCTCCGCTCAGTTCGCAAAAAACAACTGCACCTCCCAGTCGCAAACCATTTCCACTCCCCCTCCCATTCTCTTGATGACATGTCCATCATGGGCCTCCTGCACTGCCACAATGATGCCACCCGAAGGTTGCAGGAACAGCAACTCATATTCCGCCTGGGAACCCTGCAGCCATATGGTATCAATGTGGACTTCACCAGTTTCAAAATCTCCCCTTCCCCTACTGCATCCCTCAACCAGCCCAGTTCGTCCCCTCCCCCCACTGCACCACACAACCAGCCCAGCTCTTCCCCCCCACCCACTGCATCCCAAAACCAGTCCAACCTGTCTCTGCCTCCCTAACCTGTTCTTCCTCTCATCCATCCCTTCCTCCCACCCCAAGCCGCACCCCCCGCTACCTACTAACCTCATCCCACCTCCTTGACCTGTCCGTCTTCCCTGGACTGACCTATCCCCTCCCTACCTCCCCACCTACACTCTCTCCACCTATCTTCTTTACTCTCCATCTTCGGTCCGCCTCCCCCTCTCTCCCTATTTATTCCAGTTCCCTCCCCCCATCCCCCTCTCTGATGAAGGGTCTAGGCCCGAAACGTCAGCTTTTGTGCTCCTGAGATGCTGCTTGGCCTGCTGCGTTCATCCAGCCTCACATTTTATTACCATCAATCCTTACGTTCTTCATTTCGGAGTGTGGATCACATTTGTATCTTTCCATCATGCACTATTCTGCTCATCACTATGAAAGGAAGGCACTTCTGTTTAAGCGGTAAACCATTTTCCACCCGTGACTGCCAGGAAAGCTATCAACCGAAAATCTGAACATGTCCATTGAGACAAGCCTCTTTGGACTTATCCAACGTGACTGATTCTAATTAAGTGTCTGCCGTAACAGCTTCCTTTGCACATTCATCTTATGCTTGAGAAAAGGGATCACTGGAATCAGGTAGCAGTGTTCACTTTTTATTTAAGCTTCCAAAATTCTGGCACTAGACACATAACCTACAATGATACAGTACTTCCATTAACCCCCCACTGTTTCCCTGTTGATGCTGTTGTTGTTCATAAACTAGCTGTTTATAGCAATGGTAGTTTCCAGGTTATTTCCTTGTCTTTTTTGTCAGAACTAAGGTACATTAAAAATATGCAGGGCTAAGAAATCACAGAATTATAACTAAGCGCCTTGAACATAGTTTAAGCTCAAGTTTTAAAATAATCTGATTCAGAACAATGTTGACACTGACAAGTGTAATGAAGTTTTCAAGATTATAACAAAATTAAGATTGAGAAGAAAAATATTTTCTGCAATGATGCTCCTGCACTATCCATGCACAAAGTACACCCCTCAAAGCAAAGAATATATAACATGGTAATTGGATCTCACACTGTCATCAAGTTTCTTTCATTGTTCCTAAGGGGTCATGGTTGATAGAATCCCACAAGGTTTACTCAGCTTGACAGTTTATTCATTATATAGGTACACCCATTTTAATTTCAAGTTAAACAAGAGAACAATCTTTGAGAAACTAAAGTACTTTCAACGTAGACTTTTGACTTAGTTGCTTCTGACCATCACCTCAAATCAGAATATTTTCATTTAATGGAGGCAAAGAATATTTTTTGAGATGTTACTACATTGTCGATGTTGGAAGATCATAGCCAGAGGTTTTCTGGACTACAACAGCCTAGGTTTTAATGCTAGATTTTACTGAATTCACGTTTTACCAATTGCATACTAGTTTAGTGATATTGCCGTTATACTGCCACCTCGCCTGAGTAGGAAGGATCATTAAAATTAAACAGTAAGCAACTACATTAAACGCTGGTTTCAGAGGTATTTGTGGACGTACACAAAACCATGAAATTAACATGAGGATACAGCATGTAATTAGGAAGGTCAACAATACTGAAGTGGGGTTTGGAGCAGAAGAAAAAGGAAGTCACTGGTGATTTTGCTGCATATACCTGGATGACAAGACACAAAGGCCAAAACCATATACAAGTAAAACTGTAGTTACCTTAGCAGTGGTGCAACAAAGGCTCACTGGATTGACTTCTAAGAGAAGAGGACTGTGCAATAACAGATTGAGCAGAATGGGCTGATAAACTTTGCAGTTTAGAAGAATGACAGGTGATCTCACTGAACTACCAATCCTTGGGATTTCTGAGATGCTGAGAAGCTATTTCCCACAGAGAATCAAGAACTCAGTGGCACTCTCAGATAAGCAGCTGGCCATTTAAAACAGAGGAAGAGAAAAAATTTCTTCAGAGTTGGGAATCACAAATTCGTTACCTCAGAGGGCTGCGAATGTCAAGTTGTTAAGCATATTCAAGATCAAACCAGTAAACTTTGACTTGAAGAAAATCAAAGGAAATGGAAGTTGAAGTCAAAGATCAGCTGATATTATTTAATGGTGAAGCAGGCACCAGTGGCAGAAAGGCCTTCTACATTCTGATGACGTGACGACAAACCATTCATTCTATAACAAAACGCAGTAAAATCGTACTCATTGCCTTCAGTCCCAACTACAAACTATACACTCCCAATCATCAACACCAAGGCTGCCTATGTTTATCCCATAATATTGCTCAACTCCATCTGTTTTAGTTCATTTGCTGCTGAAACCTTCACCCAAGCTTTTGTTACCTCTAGATTTAAATATTCCAATGCACTCCCACATTCTAACTTTCATAAAGTTTGAGATCATCCAGACTTCAACTGCCTGTGTCTTAAATCGCACCAAACTCTGTTCACTTATCATTCCTGTGTTCACTGGCCCATACATGCTTGTGATCTGGCAATATTTCAATTTCAAAACCCATTTTTTCCAAAAACTTCCATGAACTTGACCTCCCCGACCTCTATAATCTCCTAGTCACATAACAATAACAAGCTGCTGAATTCCTCTAATCCCAGGTCAGTGTTGGTAGCCACATGTATCTGTATTTCCACAATTCTAGCCCTACAACAGCCCCAACTTTACTTGGTCCAACAATGGCTATGTTTGTCTATAACTGTTCTGAACTCTGAACTTCTCCCAATCTCTACTTAAGTTTCTCCTTAAAACAAAACTTCTGGTCACCTGCTTCAATTTCTCTATATGATGACAGATCAAATTTTGCTTGATATTGCTCCTGTGAACAGCCTTGGACTATTTCACCATATTAACTGCACTTTAGAAGTAAAGTTACTTTTGTTGACATCATGTCTGACATGTTTCCAGACTGGATTTGATATGCAGGATAACAAAGTGTGGAGCTGGATGAGCACAGCAGGCCAAGCAGCATCTTAGGAGCACAAAAGCTGACGTTTCAGGCCTAGACCCTTCATCAAAAAGGGGGATGGGGAGTGGATTCTGAAATAAATAGGGAGAGAGGGGGATGCGGACCGAAGATGGATAGAGGAGAAGATAGGTGGAGAGGAGAGTGTGGGTGGGGAGGTAGGGAGGGGATAGGTCAGTCCGAGGACGGCGGACAGGTCAAGGGGGCGGGATGAGGTTAGTAGGTAGGAAAGGGAAGTGCGGCTTGAGGTGGGAGGAGGGGATAGGTGAGAGAAAGAACAGGTTAGGGAGGCGGGGACGAGCTGGGCTGGTTTTGGGATGTAGTGGGTGGGAGGGGAGATTTTGAAGCTTGTGAAATCCATTTTGATACCATTGGGCTGCAGGGTTCCCAAGCGGAGTATGAGTTGCTGTTCCTGCAACCTAGGGGTGGCATCATTATGGCACTGCAGGAGGCTCAGGATGGACATGTCGTCTGAGGAGTGGGAGGGGGAGGGGGAGTTGAAATGTTTCGTGACTGGGAGGTGCAGTCGTTTATTGCAAACCGAGCGTAGGTGTTCTGCAAAGCGGTCCCCAAGCCTCTGCTTGGTTTCCCCAGTGTAGAGGATGCCACACCGGGTACAGGACATGCAGTACACCACATTGGCTGTTGTGCAGGTGAACATCTGCTTGATGTGGAAAGTCATCTTGGGGCCTGGGATGGGGGTGAGGGAGGTGTTGTGGGGACAGGTGTAGCACTTCCTGCGGGTGCAGAGGAAAGTGCTGGGTGTGGTGGGGTTGGAGGGGAGTGCGGAGCGGACAAGGGAGTGGTCTCTCCGGAAAGCAGACAAGGGTGGGGTTGGAAAAATGTCTTTAGTGGTGAGATTGGATTGTAGATGGCAGAAGTGTCAGAGAATGATGCGTTGTATCCAGAGGTAGGTGGGGTGGTATGTGGGGACTAGGGGGATTCTCTTTGGGCAGTTATTGCGGGGGCGGGATGTGAGGGATGAGGTGCAGGAAATGCGGGAGACACGGTCGAGGGAGTTCTCGACCACTGCGGGGGGGATGTTGCGGTCCTTATCTCTGGATTTGATATGCAGGCTGATTTAATTTGATATCCAAATCAAAACATGCTCGGGGCACCACTTATAGCGAGCCATTGACTATGTGAAATAACAAACCCTAAGGGATTCAACATGGAGATTCCAAAACATAGATATGAAAATCTTAGCAGGCACACTCTGTTTTGCTTTCAGCAGATCAATCATGCTTCACTCTTCCCAAATGGAACAGTTCTTTCTTAAAGGCTCCACTGCTCGAAGGAAAGGCAATGTAATGACTAACCGACCTTACACAAACCTACCATTGAGCTGCAGATATAAAAATGTTTGAGTGTTTTACTAGTTGTAACTATAGCTATAAAAATTAAAAATATACATGTGGTTAATGAAGTAAACACAGTCACCACAGTCCCAGAGGGCCATTCAGCTTCTCTCTTGTTAGAGAGACATGACAGGTAGTGAGTTTAACCTGAGGGTCACCACTCATCAGGCAAGTAGAGAGGTTGGGAAGCATGACCTTCATGGCAATTTCAGCCAGAGAAATGTGCTGTTGGCATCGTTCAGCATCGCAAACCAGCCAACTGAATGAGCTGAACCCCTACTTAAATAAATATGTTTAATAATACTGCAAGTATTTGTACAATTCTTAGTAAAATTGCTGTACTTGAAATCTTCAATAACAATTCAAGACCTACAATGGTTCTGCATCAATGTTTGGCTAGTAGTAATTTTTCCAGAAGGTGCACAGGTTATCAGAACTCTATAGTTTAAACACTGCAAATCAGCATGTCTACTCATTACAAGGAGAAGTTCAGTTGCATTCCTACAATTTCCACGTTTGTTGTGCTTTGCTGCTGAGTCACAATTATTAAAGGATACTTTTTGATCAGTTATCCTGACTTCTGACTCACATCAACTGGTAAATTTGTGTGATAATAGGCCAAGTAACGTGGAACACTTCCACCTTACCAAACATGAAATTGAGAAGATGAATTGTTGGCCCTTACCACGCTGAGATGGCATGTTATTTCACTAAGATATTCCTTTTTCCAAACAGTGTACATTAAAATTTAAAAAACCTTCACATTATAGTTCTGTTATGTATCTTCTGGAAATTTATATACATAATTAACATAATGCCTCCAATGCCAGTATATTTGTACAACAGCTGCCAAAACCAACTCTGAAGACTAAGTAATGAAATTTCCTGCCTTTAGACTCTTTTCTTTCCTTCCAGTCTTAGTAGCTCCAAATTTGGAGCATGATAATTGATAGTCAAAGAAAGGAAGTAAAATCCAAAATCTAGAGGGCAACAATTAAAATATTTTTAACAGGGCAATCTGATGTAGTCAATCAATAGTTACAACAAAATGCAACTATCATTTCTTTAAGAAAATTAACAAGTAGAATTCCAAGCTTATCAATATTTTCAATGAAACTTAGCTCTTACATAAAAACTCTGCATAAAGTTCTGAGAACAATAAATGCTAGAGATCACAGCAGGTCAGGCACATCCATGGAGACAGAACAATCTAACGTTGAGTCTAGATGAGTCTTTGTCAGAGCTGACATGATAGCATAAATTATGCCTCCTCCACGCTTCACATCAGCTCTGAAGAAGTCATCTAGACTCAAAACTTAAGTGTGCTCTCTCTCCATGGATGCTGCCTGATCCACTGTGATCTCCAGCAATTGTTGTTTTCAGTGCAGGTTTCAGCATCTGCAGTAGTTTGTTTCTACAGCAAGTTCACTGACACAGATTTCTGACAGCCTGAATTTAAAATTTTTTGAGACAATCACAGGCCATGTAATCACTGAAAAGTACACAAGAAATTGATAAGTTATTTTACAAGAACAACAAATTTGCCATTTATTACATGAGATTGGCTTGCAATTAAGTGTATTCAAACACAGAAGCTAAGAAACAAGAAAGAAAATGTCTTCCTCATCATAGATAAGACAACGGGAACAAATTCACATTGTTAACCAGAGATCAATACACTAGTGTCAAGAAACATCCCTGGCAATGGGCTATTTTAATTATGACTAAATATTTTCCCATTTTGTATTCGTGATTACCAAAAGGCACAAAAGAAAACTTTGAAACCACAGAGAACATTCAACACAGTGATTTTTCACTCTATAACATGTCTCATGCCAATAACATTTAGTATTTTTTTCATGTGTGAAATATATGCAGGTGACTCGCTTTAGAAGAAACATTTTAGGAAATTTAATAACACTAGTATGGCTTTTCTTAAATATTTGAATTAGTTTAAGTACTTAAACTGAAGAAACTCTTACTGTAGATGAATCAAGCGGGATTTACAATATTTTTTACACTTGGTATCACTTTTTGCACACTTAAATCGCTTTCTTTCTTTTAGCTGAAGAACGTTGAAAAACCCATATCTCATTTCTACAACAGAAAACACATATGCCAACTGCTGGTTTCACACTTCTCTTTGCCGAAGGCTAATGAAACTTACCATGAACGTGACTGACTGATTTGATTATTCCATATTTCCTTAAATTAGCCTGCCTGAAGATGTTATGACATCCGAGGAGCAGGTGGGATTGGATCCTGTGCTTTCTGAGCCAGAGGTAGGACACTATGACTGCATCCCAAGAGCCCTCTGATTTGATTTTTTTTCTTCATGCTTAAATGGCTTTTCTAAAGATCTTAACCATCCATTTCTTAACAAGTCAGCAATAAGTCATCTGATGTAGTAAGTTTCAAAACGATCCTATTCAAGTTTTTCTCTCCTGATTTTAGAGCATGTTGACATCACATTCCAATCTGGGGCCTTAGCCATTTTATTTGCAAGAATGCAAAATCTTTTGAAAATACAGCTTGCTTTTCAGTTCTATGATGTTCATGAGGCACTAATCTAAAGCATTGATAAATAACAGTAATTATTCATATGCTTGGGTGCCAATATTTTGAGCAATTATTGTCACTCGATACAAATTATACTTTAAAACAAAAATAAAATATTTCCACTAATCCATCTGATTTTGCACTTGAAAAACATTACCAGTGCTTTCACCACATACCAGAATTAGCATTCATCAATATTTTTTTTTGAACAGACTGAGGAATTATTTGTGTATGGGAAAAAATATTTTCATTTAATTTTAGTAGTATAGCAGAATACAGAACTTACTGAAAAATGGCTTCTTATACTTTCTGTGACCACTAAAGCTGTTTGTGATGTAATACAATTCCAGAAATAGTAATCAGCAAATTTAAAAAAAAAACCTGCAATTTCGAAGTGGATTGAAATGCCCAGGTTATGTTTTTCTGGTCATAGCTGAGAGCCTTCTAATGTCGGCAAAAACTGTTTAAATATTTCCCTGGCACAATGAGCTAATCTCTCCCTTGCTAGTAAGATAATGTGACCCCCAGAATGCATAAAGTCACCTAAAAAGCGAACAAAAGCAGCTCTCAAAAATACAGAACCATTCATCGAAGCTAACGACTTGTTCATTATGAGTGATGATGGATAAAGACTTCTCATGCTGAGATGAAATCAAGATTTATATGCATTGCTTCCTCCTGCAACTTGTGGGAAGATCATCATCATTTAATTCTATCTCTGCGGCCAGTGATGGGCATCCAGAGAGCTGGTTATCAAACGGCGCAGTCAGCTGGCAAAATCAGAACGTGCAGTTGGCACATCTGGACTGCAATGCCACAGCTGAGGGTGAACACTGGCTTTTGGCAAATGGCCAAATTGCTTACAGACGCTAGAAGGTTTGATCCACAACCACCCCAACGGCTTTTTATTAGAATCAGATTTCAGATTGTTAAATGCTCCTCTGCCATTTTCTTTTTACAACTCTTATCAGTCCCACAGAATATGGCCTTAAGAGAGCTCATCCATGTCCTTTCAGATTTTAACTATTCAAAGTTTTAATAAAACTTCATATTTCATCCACAGATCGTTAATTAAATATTTGACAGATTGTAATTCAAGAAAGATTTTTCAAAATGCTGGAATTGCCTCCACACTCTCTTCATTTTGTGTGGATGAGATGTCAACGTTAACCTCTTTAGTACAAAAACAGACAAATTTAAGTATATTGGGAATTATTAACTCAAGCAAGAATGGAGATATAGGTTTTGGACTTTCATTTTGGGGGTGGGGGGGGGTTAGTGCTTTACTTGGAACTTCATTGATAAACAGAATTTAACAACTGAAATTTATGACAAAAAGTTCAAAATTAAAAGGAGTGGTCTGTTCATAACTGCACAATTTTATATTTCATAGCAGGTGATGATATTTCACTTTTGCATCTTCAAATTAAGATTATTATTTGAGTTATTGATCTTAAAACATGCAGTAAATTCTGGATTACACACCAAAGAGGCTAAAGGAGTTCAAGACGACATTTTAGATGTTGAGCAAATCTTTATTTTTAGTAAAAATCTGAATTCAAAGTTCATGTTTTCAAATCCTAACATACAGCCCTGAAGGCTATCCATCTGCTGCATTAAAAAGTCAAGCCGACATGCTCCACTGATATTGACTAGGGGATCCCCGTGGAATGCATCCACAAGCGAGCACTAATAACACTGCAGTTGGTATGTTTCCAGACCAATGAGGAGTTGTCTTTTAAACTCAATCCCCACAGAGATTTTATTAAGTCTTTGTAACTTCACTGCAGGGATTACACTTTTGTAGGGATACTTTTTTTGAAACAGAAAGATACCAATTAGTCTTGAAATGAACTAACTATGCCACCAACAATGCCAGCTTGTTGATATGGTCTATTGGAATCCCCATGATGGATGTCAGAGCAAGCCAGTTTGACTTTTTAAATACATCCATAAAAGATCTGCAGAACAGCTGGAAAATCTTTAAAATCTACAAAAAATGAATAGTTTTCCCCAATTTTACATTTACTTTCAAACGTGAACTGAAGATCACAGCACAATGAATGAGACTCTAATTTCACAGTACTACAATCAATGTTTGGAATATATTGGTGGGCCATTATTAATGTTAAAAGGAACCGATTTTCTAACCTATCTATTTCCTAGATAGCTTCATTAGAGGCTTATTACATTATAGGTCCCATGATCCCAACTTCAAGATTATTTTCCCATTTTGCAACAGTCATCACTGGTAATGGATCTGTATTTTAAGTACGAAATAGTACCTGCACTGCCAGTATTGCCGGATAGAGTTGTAAATGACAGTGTTTCGGTACCAGTCCAGTAGAAAATCATAGGATTAACAGTACACATTGAGACTGCTGCATCTCGTTAGATCTTACACCAAGACTGCCAAATCCTACTTAAATTCCCACCTCCTTTCCTCATATAATTTTATATCTTTCCTTTCTAAATGTTTATCCAATTTCCCTTCAGTGCTACAATCTCTGTCTCAGCAATGAACTGTGGTAAAGCATTTGATGACTTGGGGAAAAAAAAACTTCAATTTTCCCCTTTATTATCTGGCAATAATCTGTAACTATAACCAACTGCTAACAATCAAATCAGTCTTCCATTATTTATTCCCCAGGAACTTTTCAGAGTTTAAAAGTCTTAAATCCCAAATATATTTATTGGTTACATATCAGAAGACATCAAGCTATTAGGCGGAGAAGGTCTCAAGTTCAATTGTCAGTCTGTTACTTCAGTTTTCTCTGGTTTAGTAACATAGGAACAGAGAGGCTCATCAAGACAGCCCTACCATTTAACATGACCACGGCTAACTAAACACTTCAATGTCGTTCATCTGCCCCCATCCCATAAACCTGCACACCACTTGTCATTAGAAATTTAACAATCTCTGCCTTAAACATACTCAAAGACAGAACTTCCATAGATGAATGTGGGAGAGAATTCCAAAGGTTCACAACTCTCTAAGCAAAGAAAATTCTCCACATCTCAGGCTTTAATACCACCCCCCCCATTATTTTTAAATTGTGCCTCTGATTCTAGACTTCTCAACTAGAGAAAACATTCAACCTGCTCTGTCTATCCCTGGAAGTATTTTGTAAGTTTCCATCAGATTACCTCTCATTCTTTGAAACTCTAGAGAATAGAGTTTTCCCAATCTCTCTTCAAAGGACAGTCTAGCCATCCTATAAACAAGACTGTTGAACATTTATTGCACTCCCTCCATGGCAATAAGGAGGGAGACTAAAACTGCATCCAGCACTCCAGGTGTGTAATTAAGCCCCATAAACAAGTGAAACAAGACTTCACCACCTCTGTGTTCAAATCCTCTTGCAAGAAAGGAAGACGAATGAAATGTTAGCCTAATGGTTTGCTGCACCTATGTTTTAGTGGCTTGTTGACAAGAACACTTTTGAACTTCCACACTTTCCTATCTCTTATCACAGAAATTCTCTCCACATTTACTTCTCCTATCAAAGTGGACAACTCACATTGATATTCCATCTATTCTGCTCTTGTCCAAGTTCTTACGAAGCTGCTTTACGTCATGCTTATGACACATTCCTTCTGAGCTTGGATCATCTGCAAATTTGGAAAAATTACATTTCACCTCCACCTCCAAATCAGTGATGCATACTGTGAACAGCTGGAGCCCAAATACTAATCCTTGCAGTATCCCTCAATTCACAGATTGACAACATGAGAATGACCCACTTATTCCTGCTGTTTTGTATCTGTCAGCCAATTATTAATCGATGCCAATACAGTATCACTCAACCCATGGGCTTAAATTTTTTCTAACCAGCCTACTGTGGGGAACTTTACCAGAGGCCTTCTGAAAAAACTAAGGATAAAATTACTCACGACTCTTCATCGACTTTGTCGGTAAGAACTTCAAAAAAACTTCAACAAGCTTATTAAACACGATTTGCCAGTCTCAAACCCATGCTGACCACAAGGGGTCGTCTGGCAGAATGGCAGTGTCCCTATCTTTGACATGGGGGCCTAGGTTCAAGTCCCACCTGCTCCAGAAGTGTGTGGTAACACCTCTTTCAAGTTGATTTGAAAATATTTGCATGCTATGCCCAATGAGATCATCATCATTATCGGATGTCTATTTATTTAATCCTTTATATTAGACTGTAGCATTTATCCTACTACTGATACATGATGAACAGGCCTGTGTTCTGTTTTCTCTTTTGCTACCTTTTAAATAGCGTGTTACATTTGTTACCTTCAAATCCACAGGAATCATTACCAAATCTAAGGAATTTTGGTAGTTAATTTCTTCTACAGCCATCTCCTTCAACACTCAGATACAGATCTTCAGGTCTTGTAAATTGATTAACTTTAAGCCCTAATGACTTCTCTACTGCTACCTTCTTATTAGTGCACATCCCCTTCAACTCCTCATCATTAACTACTAGGCCTCTAGTTTTGCAAGATTTTCTGGTATGCTCCTCAATGAAAACAGACAGACAAAGTAAGCATTTAGCTTCTCTACCATTTCACTATTCCACATTATAAATTTTCCTAACACTGGTTGTTTTGGACCTACATTAATTTTAGCCAAGCATTTGCTTTTTAACTTACCAAGAGCACTTTTTACAGTCCATTTAAGTTTTTTTGCTAGGTTGAATTCATATTTTATTCTCCCTTTCCATATCAGTTTCTTGGTCATCTTTTGTTGTATTCTGTAAACCTCCCAATCTTCAGAATTACTGCTATTTCTGGCAGCTTTTTAGGCCTTTTTTTAAATCTCAGAATCCTGAATTTCCTCTGCAATCCATATGTTGATTGACTTTTTTTTGTTTTAGAACCTTAAAGGAATGTCTAGCTGCTGTAAGTCATGTAATTGTTCTTAAATGACGATACCTTGCCTTTCTACAAAAAGCCTTGTAATGTATTTTCCCATTCATTAGCCAATTTGTGCCTTCGTAATTACCTTTATTCAAATTTAACTCCTTGCTTCAGAAAGAACTACCTCACTTTCAAACAATGTAAACATTGTCACACATCCCTAAAGGTTCTTTTATGAGATTGTTAATTATCCCTTTTTCACTGGCTTCATTATGGCTCGATAAAATCATCCCCAACACACTCTAGAAACTCATCTTCGATGGTTTTAGTGCTCAATTTGTTTGTCCAATCTTTGTGCACATTGAACTTACCAATGATTACAGCCTATGCGACCAGCTTCTCTCCAGTCTTGATTTATGCCCTGTACTGCTACGACTATTACTGGTGAACTATAATTAACTCTAAACCCCCAAAGTTTCCTGTCCCTTACAATTTCTTAATTCTGGTGAAACAGATTCCACATTTTACTTCCAATCTGAGATCCTCCTCCTTTCCAACGTACAGATCCCATCCCTTAGTATCAATGTAACACCAGCAGCTTTTCCTTCTTGTTTGTCTTTATTAAACATCAAATATCTTGGAATATTCAGTTCCCAGTCTGGTCTCCATGCAGTCATGTTTCTGTACGATGATCAGATCATTGAGTTAGTGGGTTAGCTAGGACATTTTTGCTGTGGACTTTCCAAGCTAGGAGAGGAGACACAAAAGGGAGTACCTCTAATTGGTATTCAGCGCCTGTCCAGTGGAAAGCTCATGTAAAGACTGGCTGAAAACAGGTTTAGGCTCGGTGTTCTTCTCCACAACACGTGTCGTAGTCTCTAAACTACTACCATTTCCAATCTTGGCACCCATATTGATATTGAATACAATTCCCTCCTGCAACAGAGTAAAGTTTCATTCACACTATTCACAATCTCAGCAATTTATTCGACTCGAAGCTCAACTTCCGGCCCTTTAACCACTTTAACTCAAAGAACACCTGGTCCCCACTTTTATAACATCATCCATCTTGCTGCTGAAGTCCATTGATCAATTCTAATGCTCCCCTGGCTGGTTTCCCATCTTCCACCAGCCATAACCTGATCTCATCAAGCTCTGCTTCCTATATCCAAAGCTACACCAAGTCCCATTCATTACATCTGTAATTGCTAACCCACACTGTCTCCTTCTCCACCAACACCTTAAATTTAATGTCCTCATTCTTCTGTTCAGTTTCCTGTATGGTTTCATTGTAATCTCCAAGATTTCTGCAGTCCTTCAAGTTTATGCCAGGTATGCACCTCTCCCTTTGCCCCAACATTGATGGCCATGCTGACTGTTGGAACTGGCACCAAGCTCTGAAATTCCTCCATCAACATCACCACCTCTTAACGGAGACAAAGTGCTCCTTTGAACCTACCTCCATGAATGAGCTTTTAGTTACCCATCTTAGTATCATCTACTCAGGGTCAGTTTTGTGTCATGTGAAGTCTTGAGACAATTTAATATGCCAAAGGCATTACATAAAGGCATTGTACAAGATGCTGCTGCAGTTGTGATGCTTCATGATTGACTAGCTTTCTGACATTCAACAAGAACTTGCATTTATATAATGATTTAATGTAACTAAACATTTAAAGAGGATGTTTACAGTGGGATTATAAAATTTAAATTTGACAGCAAACCGAATAAGGCAACATTAAGGTATTAAGATATTTTTGGGATATCAAAGTCAGTTAAAGAAATAGCTTTTAAGGAGCATAAAGGAGGAAAAGAGAGGGGTAAGAGAGGCAACAAAGTTGAGAAAGGAACATTCCCAACTTTTACTCTTGGCAGGTGAAGCCATGGTGAACTAATTAAAATTGGAGATGATCATAAAACCAAAAACAAGTACGAATACCTTGGCGGTTTGCAGGGCTAGATAAACTGATGCTTTTTAAAATATATAATGGGAAGGGAAATGGCATGAACATGACAGACAGGAGGGGGCCAAGGATATATATCAATTAGGAATAATGTGTATGTCTTGAGATTAAGTATCATGAAGTTACAGATACATCTGTTTTACTAAAGCAAATGCTTTGAGATTACATCCAACAATTGAATTCCCTTGCATCAAAACAATAACAATGGTTTTTGTTGACAGATATTTGAAATGGAAAGAAAAAGTAAAAGCAAAACAAATCAAAGTTTATTCATTGAAACACACTTTGCCTTCAAGAGGCATCAATGACAAGACTCATCTCTTGGCCAATCTGTTTAACACAGATGCTAACTGAATAAGCAGGTTCTGGTTTTAGGAAATCACAGGAAAATCTCTTCATAAAAGTTGCTCCCATCTTGAAAAGAGAAGCTGGGAAAAGAAAATGGAGAGACAGGAAACCTAGAAGTGTAAAAATAGGAGAAATGGCTAGAACGGAATGAAATTGAAATAATCTTTGGTTGCAATAAGGAAAGGAGAAAGTATGATGAAAACAGGTAATGCTTTTCTACAAACGTATGGGAAAAATTGCATCAGCATTATTTGGTGTGAGCTACTTTAGATTTTGCAATATCACTTTATAGATGTGAATTATTATTTCTGATAACTAGATCACAGATTTACAACATTAGCATATTAGGTAAACATGTATAAATCTGGACAGCCCAATGAGCATAAGATTCTCTGATCCTGAGCAAGCTAAGTGTTAAAAATGGGAATGGTAGTTCTAAGTTTAAAGCTTAGAAAACACAAGACTACCAAAATTTGTAAAAGCACATACATAAACGTCACAAGCTGCATTACATCAACGTGCATTAAATCACCACATTAGGCATAACTCAAATTAATAACCTTAAAATTCATGGTTTCTCATTTTTACCTGCTGCCTTTTGTGAACCTTTTCTCCTTTTTAGAGCTTTCTGCAGAATCTCCTTCATGGTGACATTCATACTGTCAACTTGAATAAGAGAAAATCCACTTTGTGGTGCATTACTGCAATAAGAGAAAAATAATAAATCAACTCTAAGTAAGCTGAACAAAGTGTGGAACTTTAAGTTTATTAATTTCTACATTATATTGATTGCACTTAAAGAGCTACATCTGGCTTAAAACAGCTGATCGGAACAGTTAACGTCATTTGTTTTTATAGAGAACACATTTATTACAAATTCAAAGAATGATCACCATGCAAGACATCACCAGTTGGCCCGCCATGTATGTCAGCTCTCTGATTGTGCAACTGATCTAGTACTACTTTGTCACAGGCAAACACATTCTTCCTTTTGTCTTGAACACCTCACCTGAATCTGTCTCCACCACATTGTAGTAAGTGCAGTTCAGATCTTAACCACTCACCAAATAAAAACGATTTTCTTGTTGTGCATCCAATGCTGTTCTTTCCTAATTACATTAAATCTATGCCCTCTCCTCAATCTTTACACCAATAGGAACTGTATTTCCCATCTAATTTGTCCAGATTCTCATGATTTGAAGTATTACCAATTCTCTCTCCAAGGTTTCTTCCAAGGAAAACAGTTGCAACATCACCAACCAATCTGTCTAGCTGAAGTTCCCCATCTCCGGAACAATTCTCATAAATCTAGAGTTCACAAAAAGTCTTCAGTGGCAGTCAGTACTTGCTGCAGATACAGGCTGAATATCAGGTCAAGTAAAGACACAAAGATGGTATGTGACCAAGGCATTCTAAATAACCATTTTTTATACTTCACTGGAGATGCTGAGCTAGGTCTCATTAAAGCAGAGACAGTGAGAGGGGGTTTGAAACCAGCACATCTGTTTCAGCACTCTGATGATGTACCTACTGTCAGTGAGATCCAACAGGCCCTGGCGACAATTAGAATTCAATATCAAGTGTAAATTTCAAGTTCTAGGACAGACTGCCCAAGAAAAGGTCTTCAAAACATATTTCTCATCACCTGTTATGAAATATGATGTATGCCATGTAATAGCTGAGTGTTAAATACCTTTTACATATATTCCTTTAAACTTTACAAGTGCTACCAATATTTCTGGTATTTAGAAGTCTAGCTAGCATGTCTAATGATCAAAGTCAAGACCATAGACCATATGTTTATGGCTGCTACTACAGCAATGGGTTACCAAAATAACACAAGGAATTGGAGAAGTTGACTAATTGATCGCTCAAGCCTGCTTTAGCATTTATTAAGATCAGGCCTGATAATTTACCTTGACTCCACTTTCCACATGATACTTACATCATTCAATTCCCATAGTACCAAAAGGCTCAATGACTGAACACCTACGAATTCCAAGATCCACAATTCCACATGAAAAATATCACAGAAATCACAGAATCAAGCAAGCCATTCTGTCCTTTGAGTCCACACCATCCCTCCAAACAGCATCCCACACACATCTGCCCACCCTCTTCCCTGCAGCCCTGAATTTCCCATGGATAATCCACCTAGACTGCATGGAGAATGTGCAAACTTCACACTGACAGTTGCCCGAGGATGGATTTGAACTCAGGCCCCTGAGCCACTGTGCCACCCCTCACCTGATCAAAGTGTGAGAGATTAGAAATGTTGTTTCTGCAGATAAGGATGAATGGTGGGGTCTTGCAAAAGAAGAACATTATAGTCACAAGATTTTGTAGCAGAAGTTTATCATTAACCAGAGATTAGGTTCTGCAAAGGCGGCAGTTAGCACGACCAGAAATATTGTTTCTGCAGACAAGGACGTGGTAGAGATAAGGGTGTTGTAGGAGAGGCTTATTTCTGCAAACCTGACGATTCGCACGTACAGCATGTCTAGCGCTCTTTAGGATAGCCAAATAAGGACTGCAGTAAACAAGGGAATGGGGCCTTCGGCCGGCAGAAAAGGGAACAATAAACAAGGGTGGTCCGATAGGATGGGGAATGATAGAATAAGAGAAGACCAATGGGAGCAGGGAGGCGTGATTCCGCAACTTGTAAACTGTATAAGAATGGTTAACATGCTTTGTAGTGTGTGCCTGTCTAGCAGACACCCTTTCTTGCAAGATCGTACAGAATAAAATTGTCTTGTTTCCAAGGCTTTGTCTCAGGCTGAATTTGTGAGCAGGGACTGTTTCTCACAATTGGGGGCTCGTCCAGGATCCGACACTCCGACCGCTTGACACTCTTGGGACGACGGGGAAGGCATGCCTCGCCGATTTTGGCGATCTCCAATTCCCTTGTTTGTCGTTTGCGGTTTGAGCGAGTGCGAACCGGACTGGGAGACCCTGGAAACAAGACAGGTAGACGCGGCGGGTCCGGTCGGGTAACTCTTGTGCACAAGACCCGGGTCAGGAAAGGTCTTAAAGATCTGTCCGGGCGACCGGGGGAGCAGCGGTATTTGCTGCAGGTATTGCTGTGGGGACGTACGGGAAGTATGGGGAAGAGTTGTAACGACCAGGTAACTCCATGCACGGACCAAGGTAATAAAACTGACCTTTAAGTATTGCCTTGGTGGTCGGGGACGTACGGAAAGTACGGGGAATTGGCGAAATATAAAAAGTATATAATTGGCCTGATTAATCGGACGAGTAAGGTGCCTGCCTGATTTGAGCACGCAGCCTTAGACCGGTTGTTAAGAGGGGAAATCCCCCACGTGAAGGTCAGGACCCTGAAGTGGGTGTGGAAGAAGGCGCCACCGAATCTCAACAAGATTAATTAAATTAGCAACAATGGAAGGCAAGGGGAGATGCCTGAGTAGCGATCGAACTGCAAATAACGTCAAAGTGGAATATATTCCGCCCAACAGCCCTTTGGGGAGAATGTTGGGCAGTTGAGAATATGGCTCCCGGACGCGGGAGAAAGACAAGACTACGATGATAAATTATTGTTGTTTTGTTTGGTCTAGAGAAAGCATTAAAGTATCTGATTTTTTTTGGCCCAAATATGGATCCAACGAAGATTGGCTGTGCCATATATACACACATCAATCGGAAAGAACCAGTCAGAAAGAGTCAGATTACGCGGCTTGTTCGATAGGAGGTGCGAAAGTAGGACTATATCCTATGAGTGCAGAAGGATCAGGGGAAGGACAGGGAAAGGATGAACAAGAAAAACCGCAATAGGATCCCCTAACATGTTTGCCGCCTCCATATCCCCCCTCCTTCTCACTGACGGCCGTGAGTAGCCTCCACAACCAGCCCACGGCCCCAGAACTAACCCCAAACACCTGAAAAAGAGACAAACTCTGAGGTAAAAGACTCGGAACCTAGTGGGCCCAGAATTACATGATCTACCACATGTAAGGGAGGGGCCGAAACAAAGGAAAAGGAAATTATACCCTTTAAGGAAGGTCCCGATTGGGGAGGGTGAAATTGGGTATGTGAACGCTCCCTTAACCAGTAGTGAAGTTAGGATCTTTAAGAAAGAAATGAAAAGTTTAATAGAGGATCCGGTCGGATTGGCCGAACAGTTAGATCAATTCCTAGGACCCAATTTATACACCTAGGGAGAACTGACATACCATTAGAATCTTGCTATATTTGGGAATAGTTAGTAGTCAGAAGGATTTATTCAGTTAGTTAATTCAGTTAATTTGTTCACTTGTTAGAGTTAGATAAATAAATTCATCCTTGCTGATTTTAAAGAGAATAGCAGGAATTTATTTTATTAATGACTAGAAGTTGCTGAAAGGCAGGTTACACCACTTTTCATACACCTTTTGCAGATTATGGGGCGAGGTGCTTCTCTTTGGGTATTTCAATTTTAGTTTGGGGGGGTGGGAGTGGGGGTCAATCTCTGCTTTATAACTGTCCAAAATTGCCAATTCCTCAATGAGGCTCTGACCCACATTCTGGATTGCCAAATGAGGGGGCAACATTTTCTTGGTATTGATTTTTATATTTCAGTTAGGTTTATTATTATAGGTATTAGAATTCTAATCAATTGGATAG
The DNA here is from genome assembly GCF_030684315.1 of Stegostoma tigrinum. Lineage (NCBI taxonomy): Eukaryota > Metazoa > Chordata > Chondrichthyes > Orectolobiformes > Stegostomatidae > Stegostoma > Stegostoma tigrinum. Next base: position 27,034,766 of record NC_081382.1, read on the forward strand.
CCATGCTTGGTTTAGTGACACCGGATAGTGCTTATCCTGTGTCATCATGAGGACACTGAAGGTGGTGGCACAGTGGTGTTGCCCCGGGGAGTTGTCATCATCAATGCCAGAAGTACCAAGGTATCCAGTTAAACAGAGAAGAAAACAAACGAGGGAATACCATTTATTGTGTATCTTTGGCTGATAAATAGGTATTATTTCACATTGAACAGCACTTGGAAGGATATCCTGAGGGTGGCGAGGGCATACCATGTCAGGTCGCCTTCAATTCCATCATAAAAAGTGGCTTGATAGTACCATTATTGATCGAGCTAGTTCAGTCCTAAAGTTGACAGCTGCCAGGCGAGGTCTGCGGCAGATGGTTAGGGAACAAACAAGTGGGAAAAAAAAACTTAACTGTGTTGTCCTCACCAATCTACCTGTCTTCACATGCACTTGTCCACAACAGTATGAGTAGAAATGGCCACTCGGCAGTTCTTGTGGAAATAAAGTCCTGTTTTCAAATTTAGAAAACCCCACATATTGTTTAGTACTATAACTATGCTAAATGGATCAGATTTGAACAGATATTGCAACTTCAAACTGGGCTTCCATCAGACAATGTGAACCGTAACCACAAACTGCAATCTCAAAGCCTACTATATCCTCACCATCTCGCCAGAAGATTAACCATGAAGTGCAGGGGGCCATACCAAAATGAGTCCCAGGCACACTTAAGATGAGGTATCAGCCTGATAAAACCATTAACACAAGACTATTTATATGCCAAACAGCGGAAGTAGCTTGTAACAGACAGGATTCAACAATCCACAACTGATGGATCAGGTCTAAGCTCTGCAGTTCAGTCACATCTTTTCATGAGTGGTGGTGGACAAATAAATGACAATCAGGAGGTGGGATTCCACAAATATCTCCATCTTTAAAATTAGAGGCGTATAGTGTAGAAATGTAAAAGAAAAACCGTAAGTATATTCAGTAGATGACCCATCTCAATCTCCTTCTAAGAACCCCTGATGTCAATCTTCAACCAATTGAATTCATTCCACGTTATCAAAAAAATGGCCAAAGACAGTAGATGTCGCAAAGGCTACGATCTTGACAAGAAGGCAGCAACAGTACTAAAAAACTGGCCAAACCCCTAGCCAAACTATTTCAGTAGAGCTGCAACACTGGGATCTTCCAGGCAATTTGGAAAATTGTCCAGGTATACACCGTACACACAAAAAAAGGATAACCTTAACCTGAGTCCTTTCATCCCATCAATCTACTGTTGATCATCAGCAAACTTCTGGAATGGATCATCCACAGTGCCACTGCTTTACTTGTGCCAAAATTACCTCTTCACGGAGATGCTGAGTTTAGTTTCCTCCAAGGCCACTCAGTTCCTAAGCTCTTGTCCAAACATGACAAAACAGCTCAACTCGAGAAGTGAAGTAGCTATGACTGCCCTTCATATTAAGGTATCATTTGACAAAGTATGTCTTCAAGGAACTGTTACAAACTGAAGTCAATGGGAATCAGAGGAAAACAATTTGCTGGCTGGATTCGTACATGCACAAAAGATGATGGCTGTGGTTACCAAACTCCCAGGACATCTCAACATTGGTTCAGCCTACAACACTATTTAAGCTACTTGATCAATGATGTTCACTCCATCATAAGGTTAGAAACAGGGATGTTCATCGACAACTGCACAATGTTCAACACGACCTGCAACTCCTGAGATGCTGAAGAAGCCTGTGTCCATATGCAACAAGACCTGCAGAACACCCAGGATTGAGATGATAAGTGGCAATTAACAATCACATCACATTTGTGCCAGGCAATGACCATCTCCACTAAGTGAGAATCAAAGCACTGACCCTTGACAAACAATGCCATTACTAATAGTATCCTGAGGGTTACTATTCACCAGAAACTGAACTGAACCAACAAAAGATAGCACCTTCGCAATCTGTGACATTCAGCACAGGGACAAGGACAGGGGCAGCAGGTGCCTAGGGACACCATCACTTGCAAACTTCCTCCAAGCCCCAAGCAACATCCTTGACTATACTGCCATTTCTTCACTGGGTCAAAACTGTGGAACTCCTTACTAACAGCACTTTGGTTGTATCCATATCCAAAGGACTGTAGCAGTTCAGGAAAGGAACTCACCATCACCTCTGTTAGGGTAATTAGAATTGGGAAATACATGTTGGCCTACGCAGCTATACCCTTAAACATTCCCAAGAACAAACTTTTTTTTTAAAAATTGCCCTTTTTAAGCTGGTAACATCAGATTTTTGCATATACTTGATGCGTGGAGCAAACCACTCCGAGCACATGCCCATACTTTCCTACGCTTGACATGCTAAACTCATCATGTACTAGCCTCAAATTTTCAACCTGTTTCAACATGCTTCACTTACTGATACCTTACAACTAAGGCAATACAGGCTGCCTTGCAAAGACGTGCAAATGTTTAAAGGTAAAACACGTAAAACTGAGTCTTCACGGCAAGCAACAAAGGTGACAACCCATGCCAGCCATTCACTTATATATTCAATGTGTAAGTCAACACCCGTTTCTGGAGGAATTTTTCAAGGTTGCAGGTGTCAACTTACATGCCAACACTGACGATAAATATGGGATGAAGGGAAAGTTGACAAATGTGGCAAAATAATTTTGAAAACACTTCTTTATAACTTCGCTAAAAAAGGTGATTAATTGAGTATTGTTACATGAATTATGATTTTTTTTGATGTGTCAGTAGTTGTTCAAGTTTTATTCCATCATATTGTTATTACGTAGCTTGTGGCACTCAATTCAAGGTATAATTAATGTTTTAAAAAGGGGGTTTCAAACATCGTGTCGCTACAAAATTGAAAATCCTGTCAATTTCCTTAATTACCAGTTTTGGGAGGAGTTATTGCATTGTCTGTGTCAGAATCCAGAATGACAAATCACGAGGTCAAGGCTTCCACACAAATCTATATATGCCCAACATTTTTAAATTGGGACCAGTTTCAGAGGACTAATAACAGTTAAATGTCAACAACCTTCTCTGTCTGTTACACACCCATTACAAATCAACTCACAGCTCAAAAGATCCCCATAGCGATCTGTACTTTGGATGAAATGCTATAGAAATAAAACAGAATACAAACAAAATACCAACTTTTTTCACTTAGTCAGAAACTGTAGCTTAATGCAAGGTCCTCAGTCATGAGGGAATAAATCTAATTTGAACTACTAAAATGAACTAGATTCAAAATATCAGAGATAATGGGAACTGCAGATGCTGGAGAATCCAAGATAACAAAGTGTGGAGCTGGATGAACACAGCAGGCCAAGCAGCATCTCAGGAGTACAAAAGCTGACGTTGCGGGCCTCGACCCTTCATCAGAGGTCTAGGCCCGAAACGTCAGCTTTTGTGCTCCTGAGGGGCTGCTTGGCTTACTGTGTTCATCCAGCTCCACAAATTGTTATCTTAGATTCAAAATATGTTTACAGGTTTTATGGGAGGGGATCAAGGCTCCCTTATTTTTAAACTATGCTTTGGTCAGTTCCAACAACTTTTCTTATTTTAATTTTCCTTTTTTTAAGAAGAAAGCTTTCACACTTGATTGACCTTTGTTAACCAGATCAAAAACGAAGCAGAGCCAATTACAAGTTTTTCTTCAATAAGAGAGGCTGGTTTTGGTGATTAAAAAATGTAAAACCTGGGGGCGCAACTGTTGCAAAAACCAAGTGCCAGAGTGCTCTTTTTATTTCAGACTTCCTGCATCTGCAGTTCTTGGTTTTATTTCACTATTTTACTAGTGATGAAGTTTGCAGATCTTGGGTTTTCAGCGAATGTTGATTTTTCTCCATTTATTTTATATGTGCCATGGTTTCTGCAATCGACTCGGAGGCAGAGAAGCGAGCAAGTTCAGTCCAAATTGCTTTCCCTCTTTTTGCGCTAAGGCTACTGTGATATATTTACTGTTCCTTGGCGGATTCTGCTGTGTGTCATTGTTCCATTTCAAGCTGTATTGCTGTAGGCAACCTTTCATCTCTAATCATGCTGTTTTCATGCAAGTCTGAGCAAAATAAGAAATGCAAATTTCTTGACACCTCAGTCTCAAAGCCATTTGATTAAAAATGGTAATTCAAAGGTAGCAGATATTGTATATTCCATTCAAGTTGCCTGGACTTGTCTGGTGATCAGAACAGCTATTTCAGGTCAGCAGTGTCTTTTTAAAAGCCATCTTCAGTCCATCAAAGTCTCAAATGTTAAAGTCAAATGGTGGAAGTTGAATATTGATAGCCAATTTTCAATACAACTGTTCTGCTATACACTATAAGCATTTTGAAATTCTGTTGTCTTCTTACTCTACATATGGCCAACTATTCATACAGTCAGAGTCACAGAGCACGGAAACTTCAGCCTAACCAGCCTGTGCCAACCATAATCCAAAACTAAATTAGTCCCACTTACCTGTACTTGGCCCATATCCCTCCAAACATTTCTTATTCATGTACTTACTCAAATGTCTTCTATAAACTTTGTCTGGAAGTTAATTCCACACGAACCACTCAAAAAAAAATGCTGTCCCTCATGTTTTCTTAAAATCTTTTTCCTCTCACCTGGTAGTTTTTCAAGTTCAGTTTTAAATTCAAAAGAAATTTTAAACTATTGCCTTGCTGCCTGCAGCTATCGTGTCCCCTACTTTGTGTCTGACATGCGATTTTTAATAATGCAAAGGAAAAAGGAAAATTTCAAAAGATCATCTTGTAATAACTGGATGACAACTGCCCACTTCCCACTTAACAAGCCCTAACCCAATTGAGAATACTTTAAGTATTACTTTACACATATTAATATTGGGAGACATTTATGCTTAGCTGTGAATTACTTTCAGCCAAGAGTCTTCATTTGGATTTTTCAACTTCCTATTCCTTCTATTCTTCATTCCTGCCCTAATTCCAAGTGGGTTTTTCAAGTCAAGCGTCCTCAAACACACTCAAGATGAAAATGTAATCAATGAGCTGCAAACTTTCCAACAGAATCTGAATACGCCCTCACAGATTAAACCAACAGGAGAAACATCACATTCACAACCAGCTTGGTGAGCCTAAGCAAAAATATCCTCTCATTTTTGCCAAATGTTGGGCTAGTTTACCATGGTCAAAGCCTTCCCACCAAGCAGCCGGCTGAGAACTGTCAAACCAATCATACGTTACACTCTGTCACGGAATGTATGCTGCACCACTGCCATCATTTACATCAAGATCTGGAGCTGATCCCAGACTGCTCATTGGAGACAGGTTTACAAGCCAAACCATCATCAGAATTCTCCTTGCCAGAGTTACACAGGCATTTGGAAACATTTATTTTTAAACTTCACTTTACATTAGTGTCATATTTTTAAATATGTATTTATTGCATATGTTGCTATGTCATAAACCTTTCCACAGTGACAGAAAAGAATCTTCAAACAGACAATGGAAACAAAATGTGTGGAAGCCATAAATTATTTTTAAACACATATTACTAACACCTGTATACAAACTGCAAATTTAAATGCTCATGCAAGTGCAAGTCATTCAAATAGTGAAGTTTCAGCTTTCTATTTTGCCAGTTAAATGTAATAGACATACTATCATAAAAAACACAAGAATCCTGTAAACTAAATATTCAGACAGCCCGTAAAGATTTACAGTACATTTTGAGAGTCACACAGCTGCAAAGATACAAGTTTTCATACTAATAATTGGGCATTTCTACATAGCCTCCTCTGGAACAATTCACAATCACAATTACAAAACCTGTGGATTCAGTGTCATAATTCTGGAATACAGCTAATAGACTAGAGAAAATGTGGCTATCAGAACAAGTGTGCTGCACACACTACTCTGGCATGCAAAATAAAATATATGCACCATCACGTCTAACTCAACCTCCAAGTAGTGAGTCAGAAAACTTGTAATGTCTTCTGCTTCAAGTTACACAGGTAATCTCTGGAAGTAGTAACACTGTTGCAATAAGGCAGATTTGTTTTTATTCAGTTGCTGCGTGTTACTTTAAAACTTTTTTCATGACGCGTATCTGGTATCTGCAGGTGAATATAAGGCTCTAATACTAAAACAGGGTTCAGATAACTAACACTTGACAAAAGCATTGTTCTGAGATTATGAGGTTATCTGAACCTCCTGATCAGATTACTTATGGGTTATCATCATCATTATATGGATTGTAACATCCCTAATTATAAATACTTCCTGCCAAGTCACTAGCAACATTTGATGACAGGAATATTTTCAGCATCAAGGCTCTTGCACCGAATATTTGTCATGATCGTATTATTCAAGGCTACTTGCATTAATACTAATAATACATGCACAGATGATCACAGGTTGAGTTGCATCGATTACAGATGATTTCAGAAGTTATTTCGGATTGATTGAAGGCCCATGCAATTACTCACGAAGCAGAAATAACATTTGAGTTATCCTGCCGTGCAAACCTATGTTTCTAAAAGCAGAATATCTCGGAACACAATTAATGTGTTGGAATCCTAACATGCTGCTAACAAAACTGAAAAAAGGAGGTGGATTAAAGTCTGAAAGCTCATGATTTTAGCCATATAACTATGAACATAGCTGCAAACATTAACAGCTGCAGATTGACAACTCAAGACTGGTAAAAACAACGGGTTTGAGATTCAAACCCAAATTCAAATTCAGAGTGGGACGAATATTTACAGACATTTGTCTTTAAATAATAATCAAATCTCAGACACACAATTACTTTGAAACACAGTAACTTATGTGTACACGTGCTGGATTTTCTTGGCACAGACACATTCTACATAGAGCAACAAAATGAATCATTTATTTTTGGTCATGGTTGAGCAAAGAATGTTAATGAAGGCACCAAAACAACCTACTGCTTTCTTTGAATAGTGTCCTTACATATTTTAATACTACCAAAAGCATTGAAACAATCAAGTATGCCTTGGCTGAAACAGTCAACGTGCATTCCCACAATCATGCACAGTAGCACCAGCCTAGGTTATGGGTTCAAACAACCAGGCAGATTTCACCTTCAGAACGTAATCCTATTTCAATAAGTTAATTGAAGATAGAAGGGATCTCCATCAGTGGATAGATGCAACTGACCTCAGAAGAGGTAATCATTGCTGGTAACTCTTCTCAGTAAATATCATCCTTTTTGATGCTTAAATGAAACATTTAAATAATGATTTATCTTCACAGGTTTAGATTATTTGTTTTAAGTTGTGGGCAATATAAAGACTCATGTAGTCAAGACTTGCGTTGTTTTGGATGTTGATGTGGCCTCTTGTCTAGGAAACAGTATCATGTGTGCCTTCTGTCAATATTAATCCTGTGCGCCCTGAATTTTTCTTTTGATTCCTGACAACAGTTTACAAATTCATTAGATATATGTATTTCCCGGTCTTTCAACAACAGTGTGGACAAACCAGTAACTCCAACACCAAAAAATGCAATCCCAGTTAAAATTTTTCAGGAGCCCAGACTAAAACAGACAAAAAAAAATGCTTATCTTCTAAGGACATTACTGACAAACTGTATGATGCAGGAATAAAAATTACCTTCTGTATTTTTTCATTAGACTTTTCTTTTGTAACTGAATGCATAAATCCATTGTGGCACAATGTTACATGTATCATCTTGCTACACCTGCAGACATTTCATAAAGGCTGCCATGTCTCTGCAGTCAGAAATGATAAGTGAACCACCCATGAATGTTAATGATAGTGATCATTCTGAGGTAACTGCGCTCTCCATCTTCTTCTACAGCTTCAGCAGCAGATTCAGGGTGGCAGAGTTTATTGGAGTAAAATGAAAATAACATTCAAGGAAATTGCCACAAAATACAACAGCAAAGTTATGATTATGAAAACAAACATGAAAAGGTTCGAGGCTATCATTAAACAAAATAGAAAGCCTGCTCCCATCTGTTCAAATTAACTGAATACTGTTAAGTGATAATCAATCAAATAATAAACTTCAAATGTGTCCTTCACCTGTTTTCTTAAAGTTACTACAAAACTGGATGCATTTGAAGTTAATCTCATTTTTGATTTACTGTACATGTACTGAGGCTTCTTTAGCAGCTTGGAACACCATATTTGAATGATACCTACTACTCTGAAACACTTACTGTTTGGAAATGAAGTCAGAATTGAAGCATAAGTGTGACAAGGTAAAATCCGACAATCAAAATAATGAGGTTTTGAAACTTATACCCAAGTATTCACTGACCTTTCATTTATCTCACTTTAAGGAACTTTACTAGCATATGTGCACATAATCTTATGACTTATGTACAACTGGCTGTGAAATACTTCAGAACATTGAAAATATGATATAAATGTTTTTAAGAGCTCTTGTGGTGCTCCAGAGGTGGATCATTAAATATCTGAACTGGCTGATCTAAAATATTTTTAAATGCTTTTATTTTAATTAATCTGCCATCTCGTGTAAATATAATTTGAGTGCAGAGGTAAAGAGCATAGTTGTAAATATGGATAGGGGAGGGGGAGGGGGAGATGAAAAAAGGTGAGAGGGCAGTGAGCTAAGAAAAGAGACTATGATGAGTTGGAGATTAAAGCCATGAAGAGTGAGCAGAGGCTGAGACAGAGGATAGCCAACAAGAATGAAGGGCTGGGAGGGTAAGCAGAGAAAATAAATGATGAGGATGAATTTAAGGTTAAATATGGGACAGAAAGAAATAAGGAGAGGGAATGAAAGAGTGATTTAAGGCAAGGAGACCATCACTGCACCACAACAGACCTGTCCCCACTCATAATACTTAATTTTCAGTTTGAGAATTTTTAATCAATTTGTTCACATATAAATTAGCAGGCCATCACCCTAACCTCTCAGCTATCTCATCACAGAACTTTCCTGCTCCTCTGATGCTGTCTGGTCTACTGTGTTCCTCCAGCGCCGCACTGTTTTATCTCTGACTCCAGAACCTGCAGCTCTTGCTTGCTCTAAAGCAATTTGTTCTAATGTATTGTGAGCACCTCTGAGATAGAAGAGATTAAAACCCAGACCTCTTGGCCCAAAAGGTAGGGACATCTATGCCACAAAAGTCCTAATCATTTGTTGAAAAGGTTCTTACACTTCTAATGACAGAAAGAATCTTCCCATTGGCTCAGGCTAATTCACTTATCACACGCCTTTACCTCATTGGCCCTGGCCCAGAGACTTAAGTAGCATTACCTCATTACTTACTGTCTGAATATGGCTTTTACATGACCTCATCTTTCTTACTTTTTGTAGAGCTTAGTTAATTCAAACCAATTTAAATCAGCTTTAATTTTACTTTAAAAATTCCTGGGCTTATTTTTGTAATAAACTATTTACTGAAGCAAACATGAACTATACATACTGGTTCTGTTCAAGGCTAATAATACTTTCAATCTTCTTTACATGTGTACCAAAGGGCAAATATTTCACTTTTGTTCAAAAGTATAATTCTGCACTCTATTTCTACTTAAAAAGCGCTCAGATTAAGTTAACACAAATATGAACTAATTATAGAAATTGCCTATTCTAAGGTATTTTAAAGCTAACACTACAAATATATCAAATAATCAATGCCAGTTCCAGTTAGTATTGCAATTATAACGGAAAATGTGCTTTTAATAAGCTATTTAGAAAGCAAGATGAATGTTAAAACTAGAACATATTTTGCCAGGAAAATCTACACTTTATTCAATCGATTTCCCTCTGCAAAATGACTAGTTTTAAACTGAGCATTCAAACATTAATGATGGTATGTAGGAGCCAAAGTAACTGTCCTCAGACTGTTCCTTAAATACACTGCTGCATTACTTTGCCAAAGTCCACAGAAGTTGCCAAATTTGGTCATGCCTGCTTAGCTTACTCAACTGATTGTGCCAGAAAAGAAAATAAGACACAGATGTATTTGAATTCTTTGTGATGCCAGTAAAGGACAGTTAATGGCTTTATCTCAACCCTCCCCTCCAGCTGGGCACAGGTGGAGGATAATGAGGGTTCTCTCCCTATTCAAACTCAATTATTTACCAGTCATGATAACCAACATCTTGCACAGCCAACCACATTAAGCTAGGCATCAAAAACACAACAAGAACTACCTCTGCTGACAATTACTGAGCTTTGTTTATAAACTGAACTACATAATAGTTTTAATTGGTACAAATTCGACCAACATTTTCCCCAATAGCTTCTTACTGAAATAATATCCAAGAAACAAGCTGGCTTAAATGCTAATGTCATTCATTTTAGTACTCTTTTCCCACTTGTATTCACAAGGTAGCCAAATTCTGCAATTCTATAACTATTCCACACATCTTCAATGTGAACTAAAATTACCCATATAACTCTTGACAGTTTAGAAATGACAGAATATAGATAATGTTGTGGAAACAACTATAATTGAGCTACATTTATTTGAAGTCAATTGCTAAGGAAGCCCTTAGAAGCAAAGGGGAATGACGCAAAAAAGCACAAGCCACCAAGAACAAATGAACATAAAAACGGAAACTGCATCCTTCAGCTTAACACAAACTAACTTTTGCTTGACAAAGATCAAACTCCTTTTGCTTCATGTTTAAATTTGTAAATTTTTGAAATATTAATCTTTTGTAATTGTAAATGAATTATCATTTAAATTTTATTTCGTTCTGTACATGGATAATCACACAACCCAACATCAGTTGAAAGCCGTACCTCCAAGGCCCTCATGATTTAAATAAATGTTCTGCTCCAGAATTGCTGTTTTGAAACTCATAACAGCCAAATAGCATAACTTTGTTAACACACTACTGAGCACTTTGTCTAGTAAATTGAGCAGAGTTGATTTTAAAGATTTTATAATGTTTTGTGATCACAGTTAAGGTCTAGAAGGATGCAATGGAAAATTAATATTGCAACATTCCAAGAACGGGATAATTAATGATGCAAGATGAGTAAGTTGTGTACTGGATCTGCCACTTCAAAATAAAACCACCAACTAGAACTCATGTGCTCTGACAATTAAGGTAGGTAATTGCCCAAATTGGGGTCAGCAACGTTCCTCTCTCAATTCCCTAAAGGAGGAAAAACCTCCAACAGGGTATACACAAATAGCTTCACTGGATATTTTGTCAAAAGCCAAAGATCCACCAATTTCTGGAGTGTATATTAAGCAACAACTCTATCTTGCGCCTGATCACAATGCTTTCCCAAAAATCAGACTTTCGTTAATATCACTTACATAAAAAAAATCTCAACACATCGATGCAGGTACAGTTACAACATTTAAAAGAAAAGAGTTGGACATGAACAGCCAAGGTGAAGGGGGATGAGGCACAAATGCCGTCAAGTGGGACTAGTTGGGAAACTTGGTCGGCATGGACGAGTTGGACCAAAGGGTCTGTTTCCATGCTGTATGACTGTATGACATCCTAGAGTTTGAGATCTACAGCACAGAAAAAGGCCCTTTGACCAAATGCATCCACACCAGTCAAGAACAACCACCTAACCATTCTGAGATAATGGGAACTGCAGATGCTGGAGAATCCAAGATAATAAAATGTGAGGCTGGATGAACACAGCAGGCCAAGCAGCATCTCAGGAGCACAAAAGCTGACGTTTCGGGCCGAGACCCTTCATCTGATGAAGGGTCGAGGCCCGAAACGTCAGCTTTTGTGCTCCCGAGATGCTGCTTGGCCTGCTGTGTTCATCCAGCCTCACATTTTATTACCTAACTATTCTGATCCCATTTTCCAGCACTTGGCCCACAGCCTTTTATACATTGGCATCATGACAGCTCATCTAAGTACTTACATCTTCTCTAAGTGTTTGGTTCTACCACCCTTGCATACAACTAGTTCCAAATTCCCACCATCATATAGAGGAAAATGCTTCTCCTCCCATCTCTTCTAAGCCTTCTACCCTTACCCTAAATCTATGCCACCTAGCCACTGACCACTCCATCATGGGAGAAAGTTTCTTCTTGTCTACCCCATCTATGCCCCTCAATTTTTTACATTTTATGACAGTTCCTCTCAACCTCATTTGCTCTCAGCGAAACAACCTCAATCCATCCAATCTCCCTTCATAAGTGAAACTCTACAGCCCAGGTAACATCCTCATAAATCACCTCTTCACCATCTCCAGTGCTATCACATCCCTCCTATAAATGTGGATTCTAGACCTGCACATCATAGTATAGCTACGGCCTAGCCAACATTTTATGTGCTCCAGTATTACCTCCCTGTTCTAAGCCTCAGCTAACAAAGCAAGAATCCCATGTGTCTTCTATACCACTTTATCCAACTGTTCTGATATCTTTAAGGACTGGTTTACATGCACACTAAGGTCCCTCTGACCCTCTGTGCTTCCCAGGGACCCATCACTCACCATGTATTCCCTTGTCTCATTTGTCCTGCCCAAGTGCATCACCTTACATTTGTCTGCATTGATCCGGATGTCTACCTTCAAAAATCAGCCCTTAATTTTAGTTCAATTGGCAACCACTTTCCTCTTGCCTCTCTTCCTCAGTTTGCATTAAACTGCAGATGACGTCAATTTTCTGTTAGCTCTCCTGGCACTACAATGCTGAAATTCATCAAGAGCCACACCTGATGAATTTAATTCTCAGAACTTTCTTTTACAGAAAACCAGAGTGAAATAAAAATGAATTGAATAAATTTAATACGTATGCAGCTTCTGAATCTTATTATTGTCATACATAACCTTAAAAGTCAAATCAGATTTATGCAATATATGTAAATACATAATGTACAACTTAAGAACATGCAGATATTAACTGAAAATTAGTAAGGGAGCACATGAACCCCATTCAAACACATGGCAGTCAAGCTTAGAAAGTGAACAACGAACCTCACATCCTTTTAAGTTCTGAGATCTATACGAACAAAATTATGGCAGTAGAACCCAAACACCATTTTTAGATATTTCATTTAAAGAACAGTAATTAAACTGTGCCAGTGAGAGATTATTACTTTTCCTATTTTTCATAGAAGCGTTATTTAGTTCATGATAGGCTAAGCAATGTTCTTCTCAAATTTTGATCCTGACACTTCAAGATTGAAAGCATTCTTTTAAGATTTGCAGACACATTGTTTGCTGCAATTTGAGCCTCTATTTTCAAATACAAAATAAGACGTCTTTTTTCTCATTTCAAAAAGTATAATATAGATGCAATGGCGCTTTGTCCTTCAAATTTCTATACATGTTACAATCTGAAAAAAACGTTCCTTTCCCAGACAGAATCTCCTGCCAAAGAGGAAACCATGTCAGTTTTACTCCTACTAAATCTATGTTAAGCTCATATGTAACATTTCTGAACTAGAACAACAACCCACACTTAAAATAACAAACTATTGTAATGCTCCAAAAATGTAAAGGGCAAGATCTGCAGCTGGCAAGCAGCCAGATCAAATACCAGAACACAGTAAAAGGCAATAACAAAGCACTTTGGCTCATAAAAAGACATTACAGCTACAGTATCTGATTTCTCAAAAGCAAGCAAAGACCAACAATAGTGTAAAGCAAAAAGGTAAGGCAGCAAAACATGTTTAGTTAATCCCAAGGGTATTAAGTAAATAAATTGTTGAGCAAATCTACTCACCCTAAAGCACCTTCCTACTTATTCACAATTTAGTGGCAAACAAACTTACAAGTATCTTCAACGTTATTAATGTTATAATAGGATATAATCAGTCTTCTTGGTTGTATCAGTTTCAACTTTGTCAAAGTTTCAAAAAATAATTTTCCAAATCCATATTTTTAAGCTAACTCCACTAACTACCAGATGTATTGCAATTTCTTGCTCCATTTTCAAAGGATTCTACTTGCTTGACAACGTTATCACTTCATCCTCAAAGGTGAAAGATAAAGCTACCTTTATTGATTACAGTCAATTGTACAAACAAGTGAACATTTATATTGGGTTTAATTATTTCAGATTTGTCTTGTTTAGAATATGCCATAGGTAAGAGCAAGAGAACAGCGGCATTAAAAATACTAAACTAATACCATCTAGAAAATGTTTCTTTTCCAATTCTAAATAAAATTCATGACAGGAAATGGTTAATTGAATAGGAGTGTTATTTGGTGAGTGCTTTAGTTGTCTTTCTTGGCTGATTTATTTAACTTGCCAACAGCACTGCAGATTTTATTTCACATTTAATATCAACAGTGTAGTTCTATTCAATGCATTCCAAAGACCTGTGTATAATTAAAACTGGCATGAATACATGGGTGATGGTTTTATATAATTACCAATAAGATTACATTTAAAGTCAAATGCAACAAATGTTTTTTAGTTTTGTGATCGTAATTGAGAGTTAAATCAGAGGGTGGCTATAACGTCTTTAAGAAAAGAAAATTACAAAATAGTGCAGTTGTTTGCTTACCAGTAAATATCAACTACAGAGACCCTCATGAGAATCTTCTAGTACTTCGGGAAACAAGAATGTTAAAATAAATACTGCAAAGGAAAGCTATATAAATATGATTCCTATCAAAATAACACACAAATCAGCCCTGCATGGAATGTCACCCCCAGATTATATGGTTTTTAAGAATGAGGTATTTTGTGTTTTTGATTTGGTTTATTTTGATCAAGTTGAGAAATTGCACAGCTGAGAATAAGGGTATGTAATGAATTAGTTCCATTTTAAGAAATAAAATTTCCCACACAGAACTGATTAAACTTATCAAACTTATTAATATAGACTTGTATTTTTCAACATTCTCTTAAGAAAACACAGTATGACAAAATGAAGGGTGGGTTCAAAGTGAAAAGGTTAATTTTTTTTTAAAAACTTACATCCGAACAAAGAGAGACTGTTTCGTTGCCAGCCCAGGCGGTGAGTACTTCTCAACTAGTGCCAATGTGCTGAAGCCGAACTTGTGAATAGGCTCATTGGAATCTAGTGGTGGAAAATCACCATCGACTTCCCCATCATCCTCCGCGATATGAAGGCAGTAGACGTCCACGTTTTCACTGCAGTAAAGAAATAGCAAGCACTTAAGAAAAAAAATCAAATCGGCAAATGGTCAAGTTACTGCAGTGGTTTAAGTCTAGCTGCAGTAACCTCCCGCTGACAAAGGAAAGCCTGATTGGGCAACAGAGTGCTCTGTGCAGTAGAACAAATGCCAGACATGGTTTGTTTCAAAATAATAACACAGACTAACTGGTTTTAAAATGAAATGCTTAAAATAAATAAATATTGCATTCAATAGCTTGCATTTTAACACATTAACCACACATTAAATGTTTGTGAGCAGATCACAGACTTTGGCAGAAAATAAATGCAAATGCACTTTGCAACTGGCATTATTCCCATTCTTCTCTTAGCAAAGTGCATCATGGCTCTCAGATTTGTATTGCCAGAATGCAAAAATAAGTAAACATAATGTTTGGCAGAGCAAAAGTATTTTTAATGAATAGCCTATTGAACATGAAGAAAATGCTTCTAAACTATATTTATTTAGCAGTTCAACAGTATCTTATTTTCGCGACTAATACTTTCTCTCAGACTACAAAAACTCATGAGTTTTTCTGAAACATGCCGACAGATAAACCACATTTCAGCCTGCAGACAGACTTAGAATGCTCTGGCTGGTGGTAGAAACAAGCAAGAGCTGTTGGATGAACGAGGAATTTGCACTTGAGAGAGACAGAGAGAGAGAGACACAGAGAGAGAGGGTGGGAGGGGGAGAGCGCGCGCGCGCGCGAGAGAGAGGGGGAGAGGGCGCGCGCGCGAGAGAGAGGGGTAGAGCGAGCGCGCGCGAGAGAGAGGGGGAGAGCGAGCGCGCGCGAGAGAGAGGGGGAGAGCGCGCGCGCGCGCGAGAGAGAGGGGGAGAGCGCGCGCGCGCGCGCGAGAGAGAGGGGGAGAGCGCGCGCGCGCGCGAGAGAGAGGGGGAGAGGGAGCGCGCGCGAGAGAGAGGGACAGCGCGCGCGCGCGCGAGAGAGAGGGGGAGAGGGCGAGCGCGCGAGAGAGAGGGGGAGAGGGCGCGCGCGCGAGAGAGAGGGGGAGAGGGCGCGCGCGCGAGAGAGAGGGGGAGAGGGCGCGCGCGCGAGAGAGAGGGGGGAGAGCGCGCGCGCGCGAGAGAGAGGGGGGAGAGCGCGCGCGCGCGAGAGAGAGGGGGGGAGAGCGCGCGCGCGCGAGAGAGAGGGGGAGAGCGCGCGTGCGCGAGACAGAGGGGGGAGAGCGCGCGCGCGCGCGAGAGAGAGAGGGAGAGCGAGCGCACGCGCGAGAGAGAGGGGGAGAGCGCGCGCGCGCGCGAGAGAGAGGGGGAGAGGGAGCGCGCGCGAGAGAGAGGGACAGCGCGCGCGCGCGCGAGAGAGAGGGGGAGAGGGCGCGCGCGCGAGAGAGAGGGGGAGAGGGCGCGCGCGCGAGAGAGAGGGGGAGAGGGCGCGCGCGCGAGAGAGGGGGAGAGCGCGCGAGAGAGGGGGAGAGGGGGAGAGCTGTGCGCGCTGTGAGAGGGGGGAGAACGCGCGCGCGAGAGAGAGGGGGAGAACGCTGCGCGCGAGAGAGAGGGGGAGAACGTGCGCGGCGAGAGAGAGGGGGGAGAGCGCGCGAGAGGGGGAGAGCGCGCGAGAGAGAGGGGGAGAGCGCGCGAGAGAGAGGGGGAGAGCGCGCGCTCGCGAGAGAGAGAGGGGGAGAGCGCGCGCTCACGAGAGAGAGAGGGGGAGAGCGCGCGCGCGCGAGAGAGAGGGGAGAGCTGTGCGCGCGAGAGAGAGAGGGAGAGCGTGCGCGCCGAGAGAGAGAGGGAGAGAGCGCGCGAGTGAGAGAGAGGGGGAGAGCGCGCGCTCGTGAGAGAGAGAGGGGGAGAGCGCGCGCGCGAGAGAGAGAGGGGGAGAGCGCGCGCTCGCGAGAGAGAGAGGGGGGGAGAGCGGCGCCGCTCGCGAGAGAGAGAGGGGGAGAGCGCGCGCACGCGAGAGAGAGGGAGAGCGTGCGCGCGAGGAGAGACAGGGAGAGCGCGCGAGAGAGAGAGAGGGGGAGAGCGCGCGAGAGAGAGAGAGGGGAGAGCGCGCGAGAGAGAGAGAGGGGGAGAGCGCGCGAGAGAGAGAGAGGGGGAGAGCGCGCGCGCGAGAGAGAGAGGGGGAGAGCTCGCGAGAGAGAGGGGGAAGAGCGCGTGAGAGAGAGGGGGAGAGCGCGCGAGAGAGAGGGGGAGAGCGCGCGCGCGCATGAGAGAGAGGGGGGAGAGCGCGCTGCGGCATGAGAGAGAGGGGGGAGAGCGCGCGCGCGCGAGAGAGAGGGGGGGAGAGCGCGCGCGTGAGAGAGGGGGAGAGCGCGCGAGAGAGAGAGAGAGGGGGAGAGCGGTGCGCGCGAGAGAGAGAGGGAGAGCGTGTGCGCGCGAGAGAGAGAGGGGGAGAGCGCGCGAGTGAGAGAGAGGGGGAGAGCGCGCGCGAGAGAGAGGGGGGGAGAGCGCGCGCGTGAGAGAGGGGGAGAGCGCGCGAGAGAGAGAGAGAGGGGGAGAGCGTGCGCGCGAGAGAGAGGGGGGAGAACGTGCGCGCCGAGAGAGAGGGGAGAGCGGCGCGCGCGCGAGAGAGAGGGGGAGAGCGCGCGCGCGCGAGAGAGGGACAGCGTGCGCCGCGCGCGAGAGAGAGGGGGAGAGGGCGCGCGCGCGAGAGAGAGGGGGAGAGGGGCGCGCGCGCGAGAGAGAGGGGGAGAGGGCGCGCGCGCGAGAGAGAGGGGGAGAGGGCGCGCGCGCGAGAGAGAGGGGGAGAGCGAGCGCGGCCGCGAGAGAGAGGGGGAGAGCGAGGCGGCGCGCGAGAGAGAGGGGGAGAGCGCCTCGCGAGAGAGAGAGGGGGAGAGCGCGCGCACATTGCGAGAGAGAGGGAGAGCGTGCGGCGCGAGAGAGAGAGGGAGAGCGCGCGAGAGAGAGAGAGGGGGGAGAGCGCGCGAGAGAGAGAGAGGGGGAGAGCGCGCGAGAGAGAGAGAGGGGGAGAGCGCGCGCGCGAGAGAGAGGGGGAGAGCTCGCGAGAGAGAGGGGGAGAGCGCGTGAGAGAGAGGGGGAGAGCGCGCGAGAGAGAGGGGGAGAGCGCGCGCGCGCGTGAGAGAGGAGGGGGGAGAGCGCGCGCAGCGCGAGGAGAGAGGGGGGAGAGCGCGCGCGTTGAGAGAGGGGGAGAGCGCGCGAGAGATGAGAGAGAGGGGGAGAGCGTGCGCGCGAGAGGAGAGAGGGAGAGCGTGCGCGCGAGAGAGAGAGGGGAGAGCGCGCGAGTGAGAGAGAGGGGGAGAGCGCGAGCGCTGCGCGGAGAGGCGAGAGAGAGGGGGGGAGAGCGCGCGCGTGAGAGAGGGGGAGAGCGCGCGAGAGAGAGAGAGAGGGGGAGAGCGTCGCGCGCGAGAGAGAGGGGGAGAACGTGCGCGCGAGAGAGAGGGGGAGAGCGCGCGAGAGGGGGAGAGCGCGCGAGAGAGAGGGGGAGAGCGCGCGAGAGAGAAGGGGAGAGCGCGCGCTCGCGAGAGAGAGGGGGAGAGCGCGCGCTCGCGAGAGAGAGAGAGAGGGGAGAGCGCGCGCGCTCGCGAGAGAGAGAGAGAGGGGAGAGCGCGCGCTCGCGAGAGAGGGGAGAGCGCGCGCACGCGAGAGAGAGGGAGAGCGTGCGCGCGAGAGAGAGAGGGAGAGCGTGCGCGCGAGAGAGAGAGGGAGAGCGTGCGCGCGAGAGAGAGAGGGAGAGCGTGCGCGCGAGAGAGAGAGGGGGAGAGCGCGCGAGTGAGAGAGAGGGGAGAGAGGGGAGAGAGCGCGAGAGAGAGAGAGAGGGGAGAGCGCGAGAGAGAGGGGGAGAGAGCGCGGCGCGCGAGAGAGAGGGGAGAGCGCGCGCGCGCGAGAGAGAGGGGGAGAGCGCGGCGCGCAGCGAGAGAGGGACAGCGTGCGCGCGCGCGAGAGAGAGGGTGAGAGGGCGCGCGCGCGAGAGAGAGGGGGAGAGAGGGGAGAGAGCGCAGAGAGAGAGAGAGGGGGAGAGAGCGCGAGAGAGAGGGGGAGAGCGCGCGCGCGCGAGAGAGAGGGGGAGAGCGCGCGCGCGCGAGAGAGAGGGGGAGAGCGCGCGCGCGCGAGAGAGGACAGCGTGCGCAGCGCGCGAGAGAGGGGGAGAGGGCGCGCGCGCGAGAGAGAGGGGGAGAGCGACGCGCGCGAGAGAGAGGGGAGAGCGAGCGCGCGCGAGAGAGAGGGGGAGAGCGATGCGCGCGCGAGAGAGAGGGGGAGAGCGCGCGCGCGAGAGAGAGAGGGGGAGAGCGCCGCGCGCGAGAGAGAGAGGGGGAGAGCGCGCGCGCGAGAGAGAGGGGGAGAACGCGCGCGCGCGAGAGAGAGAGGGGGAGAGCGCTCGCGAGAGAGAGGGGGGAGAGCGCGCGCCGCGAGAGAGAGAGGGGGAGAGCGCGCGCTCGCGAGAGAGAGAGGGGGAGAGCGCGCGCTCGCGAGAGAGAGAGGGGGAGAGCGCGCGCTCGCGAGAGAGGAGAGGGGGAGAGCGC